>NC_052392.1:17989404-18096670 GCF_009389715.1 Phoenix dactylifera | reverse complement strand
GAAGCATCCTGCCGACCAGGAACTTGCGCTAAAGGCGCTGGGCACGGGGGCGCCCCTGAGGCTCCCCTGGAGACCGAGCCCCCGGAATCCGCGCCGTCTCCCCGACCAGCATCGGGGCGCGGGGCGAGAAGGGCCCGCCTCGGGATGCGCGGGGCGGGAAGGACCCGCCTCGGCTACTGCCGCCGCCGAGGGAGTCGAGGTTGCCGAGACCTTTTGCTTCTTCCTCGGCTCGGTGGGCTCACCCGAGAGCTCGGCTGCCCTCTTCTGGTAGCGGGCGTAGAGGACCTCGCTCTTGGTCACCATCTTGGCGATGTCTGCAAAGACGAACAAAATTAGAATATTAGAACAATTAAGGAAATGAAAGAGGCATTGCTATTATCCTTACCCTGAGGACGTGCCGAGCTCAGCACCACGTTCACCAGAGCGTCCTCACTAATGAGGCCGTTCAGCAAGATCCCGTCCCCAAGGCCGCAGATGGTGTCGAGGGTCTCCTGCTCACGCGGAGAAAGCTGGGGGGGCTTGTTGATGGACTTAAGATGGGTAGGCCCCCACCTGGGGTCAAACCCCCAGGACCGTTCAGAGCCAAGGAAGAAGAACTTCTCCTTCCAGCCATGAATGGACGAAGGGGCACCATGGAAGAGTGGCCGACCCGCCCGAAGGGCGATGTAAAGCCACTCCCCGTCTCCCGGATTCGACTTGAAGACAAAAAGTCGCCGGAAAAGTTAACAGAGGTCGGAATCCCCTGCAGTAAACACAGTGACAGGAAACCCATCACTGTCCTCCAAGCATTCGGAGTGAGTTGCGCCGGGACCAACCGGCATACTGTCAGCAACTCATTCACGAAGCTGTGAAGAGGAAATCGGAGGCCGGCCCAGAGTGACTCCTGGTGCACTCCGATCCGGCCTACCGGAGGATCAGTTATCCGATCCCTTCGCCTGGCGGGTTCCAAACGGAACCCCTGAAGAGGGAAAAACCACTCTTCGGTCATTTCGACCTCCAGGACGCTCATGGTGGATACGACTTCACTGGGGAGAGAACCCATTGTAGGGGAAGAAAAGGATTAAAAAAGCAAAAAGGACAACCTGGGAAGATGCCGGAGAAAAGGGACTTCGGTCTGAGGGAGACTGGAAGAATAGAAAGCTGGAAGCAGAAAACAATAGGAAGAGGACAGAGGGCCAGGGGAGAGTTTAAATAGACCTCCCCAACGGCCCAGATCAGCGAGAAAAATGCTGTATCCTGTTTAGATGACGACGCGTGTCGGTCCAAAAGACAGAACGGCGCATTTAATTAGGGCTAGCGCTTCGGACGCCGAAGCGCCCCATCGGATCGTGCGGCCCCATCATGAGCCCACGACGCGAGGACGCTTCGCAAAAAGCGTCCCAATAATGAGACTTTTCGGGAAGGAAGAGACGCCGCCTATTAAAGACACCTCGAAGCGCTTGATAATTCAAAATGCGCAATGAATTAGGATTTTCGGAATCCGTAATAACCCAACTGGAGCTACTTCCCACGTTCCAGCTGGTAGCCAACTGGAACTCGGAAGTCGGGGGTAGTGTTGGGGGAAAAACCCCAAGTCATACCGTCATGGAGGCGCTCGGCCAACGGGCGCCGGCCAGAAAGGCGCTCGGCCAAAGAGTGCCAACCGAAAAGGCGCTCGACCGAAGAGTGCCGACCAGCAGGGTGCTCGGCTAGAGAGCACCGACCAGAGAGAACGCCAAGAGAGGCGCCCAACCAAAAGGACCAAGTAGGGATGCTCGGCCAGAAAGGCGCTCGACCGAAGAGTGCCGATCAGCAGGGTGCCCGGCTAGAGAACGCCGACCAGAGAAAGCGCTTGCCTAAAGAGCGCCGACCAGGAAACCAACCAAAGAGCGCAAGACGCTCACCCAAAGGGCGCCGAGCAGAAGTACTATGAAGCAACCCCGCCACAGGGCGCCCCATTGGGCGACCAGCTCGGCTCGGCACCCCTGCCGAGCCGATTGCCTTGGACCAAATGTTCAACTTCCGCCTAACCCTCTAAGCCTGAGGGACCTGACAACTCCACTACAACCTGCCGCTATCTCCAAGCCATCAAGGCAAAAGATCTCCGCAGGTATTCGGCACGACCCGCCATTAATGCATGAGACCCCCTCGAGTCTCCGATGCACTCAGTCATTTAATGAACACGGCTCAAGGCGATCTCCGGATCACTGAACCATCAAAGCGTATGGCTCTCCCTGACCGCCGGTTCACTCGGTAATAAATGCACTTACCATCCACGGACCCCAGGCCTACCATGGCCGGCGGTTCAACCACCCCAACAGGTCCGATCGACCGTGACAACGTCCTGGTTCCGGTCTGATTCGGCCTTATTTTCCACCACGCCATTAATGGGCCAAATCGTGCCCAATTATTACAAAACAGGACAAACCTCCTGTCACCTCCCAGGTAACAAAAATTCTCCTATAAAAGGAAACCTGGAGGGGAAAAGGGAGGGAGGACCAAAAAACGGGACCAAAAAGAGGAGGAAAAACCGAAGCTGGAGAGAACCCTCCTAGACCGGGTGGAGAGAAGTAAATAACACAGACAATTGAGCAAACTGATCCTCTGGATCTTATCCAAATATTCTCTCTGTCTTCTCCACATACTCTCTTCCCTGCTCTCTCCACATATTTGCCCCCTCTGACTTAAGCATCGGAGGGCCGGCGCCGGGGAGCCCGGCCACCGGTTTTCTTGCAGGACTTGCACCCCTCCAGGAGGACGCCACCCGCCGGCACGCCATCGACCACCGCTCCTACGGCGGACTTGCGCCCCTGCAGGAGGACGCCACCCGCCGGCACGCCATCGACCACCGCTCCTACGGCGGACTTGCACCCCTCCAGGAGGACGCCACCAGCCGGCGCACGGTCATCCACTGTCCCTGCGGCAGAGCCCCTCCTTCCCTGGCTTCGTGGCGGCCCCCGGGTCCAATTTCCAGCAACAGTGACTTTTCATTTTATTTATCTGCATAAAATTTGTTAAACAACCACGAGTTGTCAAAAGCTTGTCTCCATCTGCTAAATCCAAATTATAGTTGCATTGCCTTTAGATTATTTTTTTGACGTAAATTTATATATACAGGCATAAGTCCATGCAAGCATGCATCCATATCTGACACATACCTGGCTCGGGGCGACGCAAGATGGGTGGAGATAAATCGAGAGGGTTGGGATGGGTTGAGATGGTCAAAGTTGTAAAATATTACTTGCCACCCTTATATGGCTATGTATTTGGCTATATAAATATAAATATTGTGTGTGTGTGTATGTGTGTGTGTGTGTGTGTGATGGACTTTGTTCCTCTTAAAAGTAGATGGTATCTACCCCTTTCAAGTCCAAAGTCAACAATAGGCTAACCAATTAAAAATCTGTACCATTGATCATTATTTATACCATATGAAACATTTATAAACCAGAAATTATATATTTTGGTAATTTTTGATTTATACATCAAATTGCTGCAAAAATGAATGGTTAAAATGATGCGAGAACATATTTTGTTTTGATTTAAATATCAAAATCTATTGATTTTCAATCAATGTTTATATTTTAACAAGTGTGGATTATAGTCTATAAAATGGATTCCCAATTTAAATGCTTTAATGTATATTTTACCACATCAGCATAATGATCTAATTTTATATCCACATGATGCATAGGCTAGAAACAACTAAAATCTATCATTTTATTGCTATGTATTTTTAGAGGTATAGGTCACAATCAATAATATGGGTTTTAATTTGAATACTCCATTATTGATTTTGGACTTGAGATAAATACAAAAGAGCATGATCCATCCATCCATCCTTGTATATATAGAACAAGTGATCAAGCTAGGATGCACATGAGTGCATTTGATCTGAAATACTTCCTAACTAAAATCAATGTTAATCATTCAAAACAAAAATTGGCAACCATTAAACATATTAGTATGATGCATTTGATTCCTCGCAATCACCAGCTGTTAGCTCATGTGGCCTACTTGTCCTGAGGGTTATGCTACATGACATAAGCCATAGGTTAATACGTCTGAAAATATTTGCTGCTTTACATCATCCATGGCATCATAGGACATTTGGATACTTCAGTGGGGAAGGAACGAAAAAATTACAACATAAAGAATGGAAAATATACAACAGGGCAAATGTTCTCTCACTCGAAGAGGACATGCAAATATGGCTTCAGTATCCTTGCCTTAGGAAGACAAAAAGAGAACCTTTGGAACCCTTCCCTAGCCTGATTTTCTCATCCAATGTAGGTTATTTGCAGCTTTACCTCACTCTCACCACCATATTGAAACCCCAGTGAGCCGATCTTTAATTCAGGAGGTTCAAATATGACTTGAATCCACTTATCATCCAATACATTGAGTTTACCTGGAAAACCATCAAGAAGACTGAAAATTAACTAATAACACAATCAAATATACCATTGTCAATAGCAGAAGGCAAGGCATTTTATTTTATTTTTTATCATGGACTTAAGTATAGAACTTGCATTTAATAGAGATCGATTCTTCAACCTTGCGGTGCTTTTGTAGAGTAGAATATACATAAAATATGATCAATCCTATGCATAAGCCAATGCGCATGCAAATCATGATTATGCATCTCAATTTTTTATTGATAGTGTAGAAACAGGGCAAACAATCAAATGATAGTTCAACAATGCGAAGAAAATAAATTTGCATCAACTATGTATGTAACTATTGTTACCTTTCAAGGATACTTCTCCATCAACGAAACGAAGATGGAGAATGACACCTTGTTTCTCACAATATCTGGAGCTTCCACAGCCTGCACCATTTCATTCGTTTTGAAGACAAGGCGTCCGAAAGCACTCCGGTAACCTCCTCCAGGTGATGTTGGCCTTGAGCAGTATGCAACATCCCACTCTGGGCGACAACATAATTACTCAGACAATGACTGAGGAGAGGAGTGAAACATAATGCCATTATCTTTCTATATATACAATAATTGGGTAAACTTCACTTGCAGTCCTCTAAAAGCTGGTTTAGTTGGTCCAGTAATTTCATGAGCACATCTATAAAGTGGAAAAATGAGAGTGTTTTAGTATGAACATATTCTGAAGTTGTCGCAGCATCTGAAATTCACCTAGTTATGATGGAAGAAAGGTGGAGGGTTCAAAAAAATTTCAAGACTATTTAGATCATAATTTAGGGTTATCTCATGAGTCATTCATTTTTTTTTTTATCTGCAATCTGATGCATAAACACTTGCATGCAAGAATAATCTGAAGGCATTTAGTTAACCTTTTACCTCCAAATATAAGAGGGCACTTAACAGGCTCATCTACACAATATTTTTCCAGCTGGAGTGCCACATCTGCTACCTCTTGGTGCCCATCCTTGGTGAGCAAAACTCCTCCATCAGTTCCTTTCACCTGCAGGCGGTAAAGTCATGTCTCCACTCTCCAAATTCAGGTTGAGAAAAAACATAAAGATGAAACTGATGGCAAAAGAGGAATGGAGTAAATAATTCAAGGAGCAATTGGAAGTCAACTCCCAATTCAGATGACCAGGCCTTAGATGTGAAAGAATTGGAAAGATGTGAACAAGCGCTGAAGTAAGAAAATAAATCACTCTTTCCAAGTCAATTTCAAAACCACTTCTTGTCAAATAACTGAGAAGACGGCATCCTTATTCTCCAAAAACAATCAATTCTTTTCATTTCAATCCTCCAATAAATTTGCTGAATAATTTTCTTTGCTCGAGGGATTACACAAAAAATTTTCTTTTAAAAAAAATTCGGATAAGCATATGATTCCTAGCATTTTTTTTCAAAAAAAAAAACATATTCCACTTTGATATCCAATTACTAAAGGAAAAAAATTAATCGATGTCTATATACATTCAAATACTACAATAATTTTTGTTTGTTCCCTTGACTTCATTAAGATAAGAGAGAGCTCGAGAATCCGAACCTTGGAGAGAATCGAAGCCACAAGATCATCGGGTGCCCCAACGACAGGCCGCGAGGCGATCGACGCGCGGATGGTGGAGATCTCGCACCGTCGGGGCCGGAGAGAGATCGACGGCGGATGCGAGGGCTTGACGTGGGAGAGGAAGGCTCGGGGTTTAGCGGAGGAGAAGAGAGGAACCGTCGAAGCCATCGAGTGGTGCGGGAGCGCCTTCTCTTATCTTTTACTTTAAATTTCTCTTTTGTTCGAGTCGTCGTCAAGTTTTGGATTTCAGATTTTGGTCGGACCCGCCGTGCTGCTGTCGGGGATAAGGGAATGGGATTGAGGGTTTCGATTCGTGGGTTCCGATCTGACCTACGTTTTGGAACTCGTACAGAGCCTATTAGATCGATGGATAAGATTCGTTGGAGGTTGGACCGGGCCTGCAGCGAAAAATGGTATCTGTGTATTGAATGCTTTCTAAGTTCCATGGCTTCTTTCGCTCTCTAAGTCTTGGGCTATTGTTTAGGTTGATTGGCTCGTCATGTCCACCGCCATGGACGAAGATCACATGTAATGGCCTAGTGGATCTTGACCTCGACGGCTCAAGATTCACCTGGTGCAATAACAGGCAGGGGTAGGCTAGGGTTTGGGAGCGGATTAATGGAGTTTTCGCTACGGGGGGCTGGCTGCAGAGTTTTCCAGATTATCGGGTGAGCCACCTGCCTCGGATCGCCTCGGACCATTGCCTGATTCTAGTTAGTACCCTTCTATCACCCCTAATTGTTGTCCATTTAGATTTGAAAAGCTTTGGTTGTCATACGCCCAATCTTGGAGGTGGTTCGTGAGGCATGGCGGGTACCAGTTAGGGGGAATGCCATGTACAGAGTATCCCGTAGGTTGGAGATCACCAGGCGTCGCCTATGGCGATGGAACATGGAGGAGGTGGGTAATATTTTCAGGAGGGTGGAGGAGGCTGAGGAGGCTATTTTCAGACTACAGACCTAGGAGGTGCAGAGGGGAGGACTGACTTCAGGGGAGTTGGAGGAGCTTAGAGCTCATCTGTCTACCTTTGATTCTCTTCTTCGCCAGCAAGAAATATTTTGAAGGTAGAAGTCCCGAGTTCAGTGGATCAGGGAGGGAGACAGGAACACCAGGTTTTTCATCAGTCTACTATTATGAGGAGGCAGAGGAATAGAATCAGAGGCATCAAAGGTTCAGACGGCCAGATTACTGAGGATTCGGCAGTTACCAGGAGGTTGCTGGAGTCATTTTTCAGGTCCAGATGGACAGACCAGTTAGATAGGGAGGAGTCGACTATGTTGCCACAGCCTTTTGCTAGAGTCACTGAGGAGGACAATATTGCTCTGATTAGAGTTGTCACTGTGGAGGAGATTAGGGAGGCTTGTGCTCCTTGGGGGAGGATAGGGCACCGGGTCCGGACGGGTTTCCCCCATATTCTTTAAGAGGTATTGGTCAATCATTGGTCTGGATGTGGTGGAGGCGATACAGCAGTTCTTCAGCTCGGCAGTTTTGCAAGCAGATTGGAAAAGGACATTTCTTACACTGATTCCGAAAAGGATAGATGCCACGGAGCCATCCCATCATCAGCCGATTAGCTTGTGTACCACCCTATACAAAGCTACGGCAAAGGTTCTTGTTACTAGGCTGCGTGGCGTTCTACCTAGGCTTATCAGTTCGGAGCATGAGGCTTTTGTGAGAGGGCGAAGCATCACAGATAATATTCTCATTGCCCATGAGTTTATGTATGACCTTCACAGAGCCCTGTGTCGGAGAAGCTTGATGAGTATCAAGCTAGACATGGAGAGGGCCTATGACCGGATGAGGTGGGACTTTCTACATAGTTCATTGTTGAGTTTTGGGTTCCATGAGCAGTGGATTGAGTGGGTCATGGGTGTGTGAGTTCTCCTCTTTTGCCATTTTGGAGAATGGTTCACCCACACAGTTCTTTATGTCGACGATGGGTCTTCGGCAGGGGTGCCCGTTGTCCCTACTGCTCTTTATATTGTGTTGATACACTATCCAGGGCACTACGGTAGGTGGCGGAGCGTTAGGCCTAGAGGTGTATAGTCCGGGGCAGGGTCGTGCCAGATCTCGCACCTATTATTTGCTGATAGTTGTCTACTGCTGGTTCGAGCGATACGGCGAGCGGCAAGAGTGATTCGAGACATTCTGGATGATTATTATTCCGCTTCTGGCCAGTTGGTGAACAGAGACAAGTCTATTGTTTGTTTTAGTCCTAGGATCCAGCTGCGGATCAAGACTTCCATTAAATAGATCCTGGGTGTGGGTGAGCAGTAGGGTACTATAAGATATCTTAGAGTTCCCATCACTGGGAGACAGCTTCGGCGTAGTAGGTTGAGTTGAGCATCAGACGCTGGCTGGAGGGATGGCAGATGGATGCTCTCTCCATGATAGGGCATATCATACTGCTATGGTCGATTCTGAGTTCGATTCCGATGTACTTGTTGACGAATGCTTAGGTGCCGGTATCTCTTCTGAGGGCTCTGGAGCAACAGTTCAGGACTTTTTGTGGGGTAGGCGAGAGGGCAGGCGAGGCATTCATCTGGTGGCTTGGGAGGTTATATGTCAACCGCTCAGGCGGGGGGCTTGGGGTCGTGTCACTGGTGGCGAGGCGGGAGGTTCTAGCGGCGAGGCGCGCTGCCAGGTTTTTGCTGGTGCCCACTCGACCAGGGTGGAGCTCCGAGATGGGCGCCACTGTACCTTCATTTGGCGGGAGATCTGTTCCTCCGCTCACTCAGTGCTTCCAGTGATCAGGTAGATGATTGGTGATGGGCGATCTATTGACATTCTGGAGGATAGGTGGTTGACGGAGCTACCGCTCAGTAGGATACTGACGATGGTTGATTCCACGCGACTGGTCGGGCTCAGGGTGAGTGATCTGATGGCCCACGGTGGGGGCCGATGGGATGAGGCCTTAATTAGAGAGGCTTTTGGGGCACAGTTAGCGGAGAGGATACTTGCCACTCCGATACCCAAGTCAGACTAGACAAACAGGTGTGGGCGGCTACTGGTCGGCCAGGGTGAGGTCCGCTGACATACAGGCAGTGGTGGGGGGGCGAGATGGTCAGGCGATGTGATGGTGGTTGGATCTGGAGGATGCGGATTCACCCTCGACTGGCACTGTTCATTTGGAAGGTGGTCTGGGACTGCCTGCCGACCAGGAGCATGTTGGCCAGGAGGAGTGTCAGGATTTCTCCATTGTGTGTGGATTGTCTGGACTCGGTGGAGACTGTCAGCCATGTGTTATTTGAGTGCCCGCGAGGAGCCTAGGTCTGGAGGATGGCATCATTTCCCCTGTCGGGGATTGGTTTTATAGTGGGGGACTTTCTACGATATGTGAGGTCCGCTATACGATCGCCGAGCTCTATAGGGTGGGGTATAGCAGCAGTATACTTAGCTTATCACATCTGGCTGGACAGGAATGCTAGAGTTTTTGAGAGGCGGAGGGCCCCCTGAGGTCTGTTGTAGAGCTCTCCATCAGGTAGTGGAGGTTATTGAGTCTGGTGAGGTTGATTCATCTGCGATGGCTAGGGACACCTAGGACTTCTGTCTCGCTACTATAGCGCTCAGGTTTGTTCTTGTTTCTTGGGAGCCTCCACTCCATGGCCATCTAAAGGTGAATTTTGATGGGAGCGTGCCCGCCGTCGGTGATTAGGCGGGAGCGGCTTTTGTGATCAGAGACCATGGTGCTAGGCTGGTTGTGGCGAGGGGATGTCGTTCCTCCGACGACTTAGCTTTTGGGGCGGAGCTTAGGGCAACATGGGAGGGCTTTCCTATGCGAGACATGTGTTGCAGGTTGGCTGCATCATTTTGGAGGGCGACTCTGCCCCGTTGATCGCGCATCTTCGGGAGGGGCAGGAGGAGGTGGAGCACCCACTTTTGTGAGATATGTGACGGATGTTACGGAAGTGCCGGGCTATCCAAGTCAGGTATGTCCTTTGAGAGGCGAACCAAGCTGCTGACTAGGTCGCCTCGTTTGCTGCTCACCACTCGGAAGAGTTTCTTTGGACTCAGCAGTTATTTTCTTTTGCTTTGTGTAGACTTTTTGCTTCTGATGTAGCAGATTGTGCTCATGTTAGAGCAGCATGAGCTATCGATGCACCAAAAAAAAAAAAGCATTTCGTATGAATCGTGCCTTTTTTTTTTTTACACATGCGCATCTACACAAGGTCAATATATTTGCCTCTCCCGAGGTTGCTTGTTGAGTCGTATGTGGATCCTCGGCAAGATATGCAAGGAGGTATGATGGCTATTGATACGCCTCCAAATTGGCTATAGCACACCAAAAAGTCTAATTAATTGAAATACGCCATGACGCCAATACGTAATGGATCGGGAGCAGCAACTGGGCAAGCCTAGCACCATACCGCCGAGCTTGTATATCAAGAGCTCCCCACAATTGGTTGCATCCTACCCGGAAAACCCAAGTCATCATTTGTTTGCGAGGCATTCACACACGATGTTCAAGTCATACTCAAGCCAGTCACTTCTGGTTGACCCACATGCTCTAATTATCTGGTGGTAGGTAAGCTCCTCCACCGAACATACACAAAAAGAGGGGACAAAGGAGGTAAGCAAGAAGAACTCCCTCACTGATTTAGGCATTGAAGGGTCCCCACCGGATACGTTCCAATCAGAGGACTTCTTTGCTCTATGATGTTTCAGATCGAAGTGCGGCATTCGACGAGGATTTTGACTGTAGTGATCGAGCATCGCTCGCCTTCTCCAATTCCAACCAGAGCAGCCGACCATCGAGTTCTCTAGCATCATCTCACTTCCCGTCACGGTGCCAAGGGCCAATCAGTTCTCAGCGGCAACAGTTATAAACTATTTTCTACTAAGACTTAAACTCCTTTTAGAGTAAATTACAAAGAAAAATCTCTAAGATCATAGGTAAATGACACCTACATTTTAATAATTTGGAAAACCTATACTTACCGCCCAAAGTTTATTTTTATCCAATACTTTAGCACATAATTTAACAGACGTTAGTCAAACTTTAATCATTTGTTTAGTCAAATGTTAATCATAAAAAAGATCCAAATACCACATTAGAAAAAAAATAAAAATGATGAAAAAACCTTAAATGAACATAACAACCATCTAAAAATATAAGAAAGCATATACATCCTCCTCCCCATCTAAGGATAATTTTGACTTTTCATATGAAATAAGTAGTTTTACTATACCATTAATTTAATGGAGTATAACAGTAGATTTTATAAACTATTAGTGGTAATGTAATTAAACATGAACCTCAAAAAAGATTTAATATTAATTTTTTTTAATTATTACTTAATTTAATAGTTGTACTCTGATATTTTAGATGTTGAAGAGCTATTGCTTGAACTAACAAATACAATTCATCACATTTCGTACCATAAAAATACACCATTTTGAATCTAAAATTGATTATTTGGTTATCTTTTCCTCTTTAATTCATCTCCATCCTCTACCTGAGATTATAGAACATTGTATCCATCTTCCTTTTCTTATTATCCTATCCAACGAAATTTAACTTACAAAATAACCCCATTTTATTTTGATTTTGCAAAAATCAGATGGTTTTGTTTTTATTTTTTATAGGAATTGTCTAGTTTTTAAAAAATTGACACTTCTAAATTTGACTAGTGAGTACATACACCAATATATTTAAGTTAGGTTTAGGGCTAAAGTGACATCTGACGGGTAAAGTATACTCATGAGTTTGGAGCTAAAATCATCTTAAAAAAAAAATGATCTATTTTTCAAAATAACTTTTTTTTTGCAGTAAAACGATCCACAAGGTGCAAGATACCTATAATTTAATTTTAAGTCCTGACTTTCCAAAGATTAGAACGTGAATTCTCGACCATTCTCACCAATCATAACCATCTTCTCCTCTCATTCTTCTTTTAGGACTCTGTTTGGTTCATGAAAAAGCGAAGGGGAAAAAATGTGATCAAAGAAGAAAAATGAAGAAATACCAACAAAATAAAAATAGTTTTTCATAAAAATAAAATTTTTATATTTCTTAAAAAAAATTATATGGGATACAAAAAGTCATTTTCCCCACCGATTAAAAATAGATTTTTTTCAAAAATAGCCTTAACTTTTTTAAATCAAAAGATAAAAAATTTTTCTTTATTAAAGACATAACATATAATTATATAACTTTTTCAGAATAATAAATGCTCAATTAAACATAAGCCACTATGCAATGGTCACTTTCTCATGATCAACCAAACATGCTAAAATTATTTTTTCAGACTTCATATCTCCAAGCATCGGCTTTTCAAAAAAAAAATATTTCAATGAAGAATTTTTTTTTTGCAAGCCAAACAAGTCTTTTTATCTACGTGCGATTTCAGCACATCCACAATCCAGCATCCTTACGCCCTGACGTAGGGCCTATTTAATATTTTTCTGCATTTGATAAATTTGGACCATTCCACAACTTTTCAGATGTTTTATCACAAAAAAAAATGTTGTTGGAAAGGATGCTTGCAAGAAGAAAATGTGGTTTATAAATTTTCTTCGTCTCTACAAAAAAATGGATCATCTTAAAACCATTAAATAGACTAACAAAATGTGCTGTTCAAATGGCAGAATCATTAAGAAATAAGTGAATCAAAAGGAGAGAACTAAACTAAGCAAAGCTAGAAAATATACAAACAGACTACCTGAGAGAGGGCATAGTTGTACCAATTAATAGACAGCCACTTCAGCCCTACACTGAGACAAGGAACTAAATTAACCCCAATTGCACCAACAACCTTCGTCCCATATATCGCAAATCAGAACCAGAATGCATTGGACAGCATGTCGTGGTTTATCAATTACAGGATGCTTATAAATATGGATGACAGGTGAGCAACAAAGGTCAGAAGCAGATCCATTACCAAAGAATGGCTGATAACCATGTGGATGACTCATATGGCCGTATAATTGGAGAATAAATGGATCAGATTATCCAGAGCTTCAGGATAAAATTTCCTGGCAAATAAATAAACATGGTCTTTTCGCCCATTCCACAAACAAGGTCTCCATGTTGCGACTTTCTGCAGGAAAAGAAAAACAGGAAATAAAAGATTATCCACTTGGCATAAAAAGGACACACAAATTGCACCTTATTAATCTTCACACGTTTTTACATGCATATTTTGATCTAGAATCCATTTTGTCCTTTAGTTCCTCTGATGTACCAATAACTGATAGCTCCACTTGGTTGGCAACTCTTTGAGGTAACACAAAAAGAATTGCAGGTTCAAACATGTGGTGAGGAAATTGCGGTAAGATTGATTCAGAAGCTATATTGCGCCAGTGACAGATTTTTCCACTGCATTCAATGGTGAGGTTGCTTGGGTTACTGACCCTCTTCTAAGAGTTTGCAAGAAATGGTATAATATCCATACGCTGGAAATAGTAGGGACACCAAATGCAGTGTCAAATATGAATATGCTTATGTGTAGCAATCCTTCTCAATACAAATATGTTTACTCAAATGTGTGTATAATCGATGTATTTGTGTTTATATATCATCCTCAAATTTATGAGTTCCAACCCTCTTCCCCATCTAGTGGTTTTGGTGCCTGGGTGCAGCTTTTGTTAGCTGGGGTTTTTGCTACCTGTTTTGAAAATTCTTTTGCAGGGTAGGGTGCTGTTTGTTGTTTTAACTTGGGAACCATTTTTTATTCTCTTTCCTAGACTGTTTCTCACATACTGTCAATATTTTTTGGGTTGTAGTCTGAGCTTCCATCCTGCTTCCTTACCTTGCAAATAAGGTGGCTTCACAGCCTTTCACTGAAAATGGAAGACTATATAATGAGCAAGCACTTACAACCAGTTAAAAGATTTAGCATGGACTAAGTCAAAGGGAACAGAGCGAACCCATGGAACAAGATGTCCTAATATAAACTAGATTCATCAATGTACCAAGTCAAGATCATTTATATGTATCACAATTATATTTGATGTGTTTCGGAATATTACCCAGTGTTTCTTATCTATGTTCTAGCATAATCCAACTGTTGAAGGAAGTAATGAATAAAAGATAAATTCAGATTCTCCAGGAGTTGTTTTGTAGTATTTATATTTTGATTTCTAATAAAATCAAAATTCTTTATTGGGAACAATAAAAAAACTTCTCACTAACATCCAGTAAAAATCAAAATACATTATAGCTTGTAATCTCGTCAATAAGAAAGAATTGAATAGGCTTCAAAACATTTTATGGTTTCCCAAAAATTGGGTGATGAGGGGTTTCAAGCAAACAAGAATGACCAACGGAAGAAATCAAGAATTATGAGATAGATGCATGGAAAAAGTATCAAGAATAGAATGTGGAAAGATTAGCTTATAGAAGCTGTAGGAATTGCAACGATTTGAGGACAAAGTGATTGAAAATTGATTCAAGGTGCACAACATGTGCAACAAGGAGGCCCCAGGGGGGAGAGGCCTATGAATCTTTGTCAAAGAGTCTAGAATGCTTAGCAGGAGACTAAAGATTTACTAGATGAAAATTGTGAGAATTTGGGAAAGCATGGAACAAAACAAGAGGTATCCCCTAATAAGAATGATCAGCAAAAAAGGGATTTAGAAGGTCGACAACAATTTATTGGACAAAGGCTTGATGGTCATGATTTAAATCACATCAATACAAGACGATCCACATGTACCTTAAATATGGATGCTGTAAACTAAATTTCAGTTTATCAAAAATCTATCTGTTTTCAATCATGAAAAAGGTGATGATACATTCCTATCCATCTGGGTATGAGGACATAGTTTACCATTCAAGAATGACAAAAGTAAAAAAAAAAAAAGAATGCCCATGTAAAGTTTTGAATGGTAGTGTACACGTGAATGTCCCATCACACATACACATTTTTTGTAAGGGGCTGCCTACTAGGTCAGATGACATGGGCAATTTGCGTGAACCTCACACAAAAAAAAACACAACACTGTTTGGGCTGTACAGTCCATCTATATGGTTTAAGCAACACAGCCCTGTGGATCGAGCATTTTCGCCTGCTATGACCCAACCATTTGGCTGCAGCTTGCCCTGAGAATCCATGTCCAGAATTTTGAAGACAGAATTGGTTGCCTGATGCCAGTCTATAAGCACATACACATGCAGAGGCAACTCTGGACAATAAAACCATTTAAAAACATGAATGTCATCTTCCAAATATTATGCAACTACTTACCTAACTGAACATCTTTCGCAATATCAGTTTCGATACCCATACTAGTACCATGTCGATACAGTGCCAGTACAGGTCGGTTTTGTTATACCAACACTCGGTACAACCCCCGTACTAAGTATGGTTCACCACCGGTACAATATTGTATGCCAATACTGGGTGGTATGGTCTGGTGTGGCGAACTATGATCTACAATTCTTATGCACACCATAAATTATAGAGACCCTTCAGAGCAAGAAAAGAATGACCTTTTGCTGGTTAAAATAAAACTGTAAGAAAAACATATAGGAAACAAAATTTGCTAGCATTACCTTTGCATCACTTGTAACATGATAACTCGCATCAATAGACCTGCAATTGAATCCAAAATTAGAAGAATTAAATTAAAATCCGTGAACCTCAGATTCAAGTTGAACCTGTGATGAAAAAGGGCAACATTTTTCTGGGGAAAAAACACACTGTTATATTCTTCAGAGTTCGTAGTAACATCTCGAGCTCGATACGCTTTTGGGTGCCACTTTCCTTCAGACCAATCTACATGTGTTGCTGACCAATTGGCAATTCCAGAAGGATCAACCATCTAAGAATGCATAATAAGTTCATGTAGTTAGCAGCAATATTAAACTGCTTTCTCCAAAAGGAACTTAGCAAAGCCCACACTGTAAATGGTCTTATGTGCTAACATGGAAAAGGGTTGGCAAGTAATGCTCATCAGCATAGCAATTGCGTCATCCATATTTGGCTGTGAAAAACAAAATAGATGGAATATCAGTATATGTTTCATTAAACTATGATCCACCAAAAAAATTTCTACAGGCAAAGATTTATCTTATATTTAGAAGGGTGAAGAACTACAATCGCATGGTTGTAGATGTCCCGATGGGACCCAAAAGGAACATGACACAAACTTAACAGATTACATAAAAGTATATGCATGCTCCTACAAACAAGTGGTTGCATTACATACAGTCACCCATGTTTTCTGAACCATTTTGCTTTTCACAAGTGGCAGAAATTTAACAAAAGAATGAGAAGAATGGGAAATTACAGCCGAGCTCCAACCAATAATGCTAATCAAGGCAACATGGTGGCTACAAAAGGCACATATCTACTGACATTATCTCTTGGAGGAGAATCTGCAAAAAGACTGGCCTCTCAGAAAAAATCCCAACTAATCCTTGATTTGTGAAGCAATATCTGGTAGGAAGTCATGATTTGCTGCTACTACCATCCTATAAGGTGGCTAAGAAATTGGTAAATTCGGACTAGCTGTTTATTGGGAATGTCATGGGTAACTTGTATCATATAAACATACAGAATAGTTTCAAAACCATGATGAAAGTTTGTCAATAGATCTTGTGTTGCAAAAATAGTACTTGCTTCGAATTAATAAGGCGGCTCTCTAAAGTTTTATTGATAGCAAAAGCCTTCCATATAGATCAAGAGTGCATAAAATAAATTAAAATAAAATTTGTCTCAGATGCTCTTAGAGGAGCTAGACACCTAAGCAGTAGGTTGCATATACTGGAATGAACTTAAAGATCCTAGTCAGAAACTGATCTAAGTGGACCTTTATTATATCTCTAATCTGATAAGCCCAGCTGTCATGTAGTAATACCAGTGCAAACTCAATTTTCTGTTGCTATTGGATGATCTTCTTCTCCTAGGTCCTACCGCATTGGCACTTGGCTAGATATTTGACACAGAGAAAATTGAAGAAGAAAATATTTACCTTGCAATAACGCTTGAATTTCATGTAGTAAAGGCTGTCTGCTAAAATTAACAAAGCATGTTGCCGCTTGACTGAGAACCACTGCAATATGCATAAGACATAATTTTGTCACACCAATAATATAGATAAAAGCTCCTCCATAATTAAAGTGTGATTTCATCAACACAAAAAGCAAGAACGATTCTATCTTCAAAGTTATTGATAGAATAACATAAGCATAAGAAAGATAATATATCATTTTGTATCAAAAGAAATTAATATGAGCATTTTCAGCCGAACAGAGACTCATTCAGTAGGATATGCAAATTGTTAATAGCTACAACGGCATCTTGAGGGCGCATAACTTAATTATAAATGCATTCTCTTTCTCGGTGCATCGTTAGTTTCTGGACAGTATTGTCCCATGTTTTTCTTTCTTCTACTCATTATTTTTCTTGTGCTCTGAGTACACAACTAACTTAAGCATCCAACAATGAAAGTGTTTAATTTTTGGGGCAGCAACCAAGAAAAGTTGATTGTGAAGTAAACAATCAATCACTTGGTCTGCAAACTATCGAGCTGCAATGGTGGGTTTGTAGTCTGGACTGATTCTTTTGCTAAAAATGTCTTATATTGTGTTTATGTTTGATGCTTTAGGTTGTATTATAAGAAACAAGTAGAGGATCCTAGCTACATTTGGCTAAAAAAGAAACACCTCAATCACAGTGTATCAACTAAGAAACAACTGCTCCAGAGCAAATTAACTTTTAGCATATAGAATATGTGTAGAAAACTTCAGCAAGCTTGAATACAACCTCCATCTGCTAGGGAATGAAAAAACTTCTTCTACAACTAAAGACTACAAAATTCCCAAAGATGTCTAAATAGGACAATGTCCATTGATTAAGACAGTAAAGCACAACTGGTAAAAATTTTGTTATATAGAAGTTTTGGCATGCCAAAGCAAAGTGGATCTCAAACTCCCATAACTGATAATATCCTACATACTTGAAGAGAGGAGGCAGAAAGTTGAAAACACAAAGTAGAGATAAAAAACAATGATGTATTGATAACACTAGGGTCGCTAACAGAAACCATGATTAGCAAGCAAACAATGCATTGTTTGACTATTTGTGGCCACCTTATGAATCTTGCTTAGCTAATCATCATGACAACAAATAGCATAAGTCCAATACAAACTTTATTCTGTATGCCAAACATCAATACTGCTGGAGAAACAAAAATAAACTAATTTACCAAAAGTGCCCCTTAGCAAGTAAATTTTAAACATCTAATAAGATGCTCAAGCATCTTGTCCTTATATCACATGAAGGAGGGATCCTTGGTCAAATAGATTTAGCCCATGATTATGCTCATTCCAATGTCTACTTCAATCATTTATGATCGCAGAAAGCACCACTTCTTTAAAATAGAAGGCAGCACTATGTGGCCACCTTTCACTCCTAAATGAAGAAATATGATGCTCCACATGATACACAATCAGCTAATAAGGATTGGATTAGCTTCAGTGAAAGCAGATATGAGATACTCTGAGACATTCCACTTCCCACTTCTACCAATACCAATAACCAAGGCTGCAGTCAGTTACTTCAGATATTACCAATCATCTTGCCCAAGGAAGAATGCTAAGTGCCAAGTGTAAAGGTTTACATCTTCCAATAATAGCAAATTGCCTCTTTATTTATTTATTTATGAGAACACCCAAAATCCAGAACTAAAAACACCACTACCAAAATTGTCCAAAGTCCGAACTTTTGTCTTCTATATGGCCCATGAGGCCAGATTATTCATGTGCTTCGCAAGGGCTAACATAAATGCTAAGTTAGGACTACACAAAAAATGGAACTCAAAGAAAGGATCAGGTGCTAGGTTCCCCTTTTTTTTTGAACATGCTGTCTTAATTACCTCTGGACAAAATTAGACTCATAAGATCTTATCATGCAAGAGTCCACTAACAGAAAGAAGTTCGCTAGTAACTTAACTGAGCAAAAAGCAGAGAGAGAGAGAGAGAGAGAGAGAGAGAGAAGAGTGAAGCATTTTCAAACTGAGAATAGATGTTAGAGCAAGCTCATATATTTGCAAATGTGTCATTATTGTTAAAGGTAGTTGCAAATATTTACATTTCTTTCAAGAAATTCTCTTTTGACAAAAATCTAGCAGTTTGGCTGACTTGGTAGATACAATATTTGAAAAAAGTAGGATACAATATAGCCCAACTTGATGTATTTATACTTATATACATTCACATATAATATATAAACTATATATAAACTTAAGCATGTGTATAGCACATATATGCTAATAAACAGTTGACAAATAATAAAGTTAAGTGGAAAAGGAATGCTCCGCAACACAATTTAGAATGCAGCCTGCCATAAGTCCAACATTATGCTTGAGTTAAGGAGGCAATGGAAACTGATGTAACACAAGGTGCGGCTAGCAAGTACTATGACCAGTTCGACCATGCCAAGCTTCTCAAGAGCCATTGGATTCATAGGCAAAGACTTTGACAAGAAAATATTTGATTTTATTTCTTATAAATTTTCCATTGGAGATAGTGTCAAATTTTGGCAAGGTTTCCATATTTGCAGTGAATAATTGTAGCATGTTTCCTTATTACAAAGTCCTGTTTTGAGTATAATGTTGTATTGGTTTTAATGCCCGGAATAAGGTTAGGGGTCAGGTCCTATATACACTTCTAATACATTGTACGAAGGCAGCCTTTTGACATAAAAATAAAAAATTTCTTGGAAATAACTTCATCAAACGAAGGGTTCTTCAATCCAGTTTGTTTCAATTATGTGTTGAACTTCGAAGTGTAATCACAGTGATCAGATCCTTCTTCACCCTTCTTGCCATGTCAGAAACCACATGCAAAGAGTGGATGGCTTAAGCCGTGGCGAAATTGTCCATGTTAGTTATAATTTCTTTAAGGAAGCAATTGCCAGCATCATTACAATATATTTGGAGAAACATTTTTTATTTCAGGAGTTACTTTTCTAGTCTCACATCATTGCGATTTGCATAATCTTGGTCAACTCAGTAATTGGTATCTCATTCTCCCTTGATATATTCTTAGATACTGCAACATTTATGGCAGATCGTATAAGATGCATAAAAAGGAGCATTTTCATTGATTAAACATAAAAACCTAAACAAAGTTACACTCATTACTGTCAAAAATGGATTGATTAACAGAACTTATGGCCTCATTAATAGGCTTCAACAGGTATAACAGTTGCTGAATTGGAAATACTTGCATAAAATATCGGTGGTTTCTTTTTTTGTTTACATTCCTCTTTTTGGTTAGTTGATTAGGTTCATCACTTTGTTGCATCTTTAAGCCATTTGGGCACACTGATCTTTCATTTTCAATGAATAAAATCTTTATGACCAAATATAAATTAAGTTTACCTGTGCACCCTTTCTAAAGTCCCTTTCTTCAACCTCAGGCAACATATGCTTAGAGTACCTTCCATTTCCATGTGGGCCAGGATCCTGAAAGCTGACAATAGAGACAATTTCGAACAAGAATTGGAGATCGCCATCCTCAATAACCACGTTAAGATTATGCAGCAACAAGAAAAGATTATTTATTGAAGTGGTAAAAACACAGAAGTGCTTGGTAGAGTGGTCATCATGAATTTGTAAGAGAAATCGTCCGAATTTCAGTAAACAAAATTCAAAACATCCCACTGAATGAAATTAAAACAGGTTAAAATGCAAAAGTTTTAATGCTCTTACCAGTCAATAAAGCTGACGTTTGTTCCCATCAGATAATTATACACATAATCAAAATCACGTAGTGGAACACAACTGTCATATAAGAAAAATTAGCATTCAATGTACTGATAAATGCATGAAAAAAAAGAACCACAGCAATGAAAGATTTATTCAATCACCTGTCAGAAAGCAATACAAAACGCTGATTATCAGTGTCCTGGAGTGCATTTGCCAATAGTCTCTTCTCTGCATCAACCATAGAAATCGTCCCCCACACCACCTATATGTACAAGTGCTTATTCCAACACTAGTTTTAAATGAGAATATAAAGCAAAGTTCACAAATTAATTATTAAATAGTTCAATCAATTAATTGATGAAACAACCATTCTAGTTAATATGACAGCTACAACTAGTAGTTGCATTGCATCAATTTATATGACTTCAACATTTAAGTCCCAAATGTTTATGTAGTTCAAGATCTCAAAAAAAGGAAATTAAGGTCCTTCCAGTCTAGCTGTATCGTTGCTCAAAAATATCCAAGTCATGATCTACAATTATTTTCACTGTTAAAAATAGAAGAAAGCAGATTTTTAAAGTTAGAGAAACCTGCTAACAAGACCTGATTAGACCCAAACTTATCCCTCTTTAAGGAAGCCCATAACCAAAGGATCTATCATATTGTTTTACTCTGTTGCAACCATAGACTCTTCTACCTTTGCACTGAAGTGTACTATTGCTAACTTATTTCATAGACTTCTCAGAACCCCGCTGTCTGCTCCTTAATTATTCTCAATTCTGCTGATTGTTGTCCTCTAGGATATTGAACAGTTGGGTTGCTACTTCTTAAATATTTAGGTGGCTTTCCGACCATAAAAGGGTAATCATTGTTAAGGAGAAATCCTAATTCCTAATTTACTCATCATTTCTGTTTTACTGCTAGACAAACTAATGACGCCCACTGGAATTTCACCTAAAGCCTTGCTCCGCTGAAATCAAACCCTCCCTAATTACACTGAATATCCTTAATTAGTTATATGGCCTAATCCACGGTATCATATCTCTTCCAGACAAACAGATATGCTGCTCATTTGCTCATTTGGCAAGCCAACTCTCTGTATCCATCATGCGGCTTCCACAATATATAATATCTCAGGAGGCTCTACCTACACCCTCCTCTTCTTTAATGCCTCCCTGTTAAAGGTTTGGCCTTCACTAATTCTATTGGTGATCCTATTGATTAACATCATATCGCTACATATGCGTCTTCCTAAAAGACTATCATCTACTCAACAAGAAAAAGGTGAAAAATTATCTCTGACTCTTTCTAGTGTCAATGCTCGGTAACATGCAATGGCCCATGCAATCATAACAATCATCTAATTAGGGCACTGTACTCATAACATAACATTTAATTGTGATAATTGAAGTTTTATTCAGATTGCTTGTAGAATATAATGTTTTGCATAGCATACCTATTCTCTTAACGAGTATATTATGATCTATGATAGTTTTTCTGTAACTATTATCCTAGCACTTCATCATTTCCTTCCATCTTGTTTGTCGAACAGCTAGCAGATTTCTTCATGAGGGCCTACCAAGATGAGGCCACCCATATAATATACCAATGCCTCAGCCACAAGCAAATATCGTTAACACCAGCTAATTACTTGAGATCTGTTAGCCAATACAATAGGTAATTTGTTAACATAACCTACCTTATTATATTGACATACATCTTCATAAATTGTTCTAAGATGGATCAACAGTAAAACTAAAAGAGAGTGGGAAAGCAAAGTAGACAGGAAGAGTGAAAATGAAAAGAAGAAACTATGACATTCAGAGGGAACAGATGGCTTTTTATAAGAAGTGAATAAAAGGGTCCTTTTAGAGGAGAAATAATAAGAGAAGCACATAAATAATATTCAATGTTTAGAGAGAACTTGGTATGTATCAAATTGATGCGTCAAGAAGGAATACAAGTACACAAGTGAAATGCCTTCTTAACTTCATGCTTAAAGTTGCACAATGTCATGATATTTATACCTATCAGCTTGGATACCATGATAAAGCACAAAATCTTGGATAACACCAGTAAGTGAAATGTGCAACCTGGAACAGTGCAATTGTATTGCTTGTTTTTTCAATTTTACGGTTTAGGCTGCAAAAAGCATCATAAAATATATGATTACAACACCTATATATAAATAAAGCTTTTTATCTACAGTCTACTAACATGACATACTTGCCCTGACACCTAAAGTTTGCACGCCACACTGCAAAAAGAGTTTTTAGCCATTAATGTAACTTGCTAACTTCTTAGTCAAATGCATTCATACACTGACATAAATAACTGAGCAAGATAGGTCATCTCGGTACTGGGTTCCGTACTGGTGCCACGCTATCATAGTGTCAGTACGGTACGGTACGAGGCCGTTCGACATACCGAGCGTCCATGCGCCTCCGTACTATGTACCGGTGCCAAACCAGTATGGTACGATATGCTCCATACCGTCCAGTTTGGTAAGGTATGGCATACCATGCAACTGATTAACTTTCCATGGTTCATATATGATACAAGCAACAAATGGTATCCATGCTGATCTTTTTTTTTCCTTTCTCATTGGGATACCAATTCCTAGAGACAGAAAGATAATTCTTCCTTCCCCTCACATTCTTTTCCTCATGTTTGCATGTGTACAATGCATGTGTTTAGTTGAAAGAAGCAAGCAGAACATGTGGTGAAAAACTTATACAAGAATATCAGAAAATAGAGGGGTTGGAGTACCTTTTCACTTCGAATGTCTCGACCAATAAATAAGGGACTCGCATGTTCTGGCTTTTCCCTTGATGCATGTATGTAGATGGAGAATCTTCCCTCATTGCCCTGGAAAACAGATAACTTAAATATATAAAAAGCACATATATCCCGTTACAAATTGTATTATTGGAGGATATTCTTTCAGTTCATTTTATTCTGACTACTATAACTGCAATTAGCCACCTACAGAGAAATGACCTGGTCTGGATCAAGACATTGTCTCATGCAGATACTTCCTGTAGTAGGTAGTTTTGGGCATAGAAAACTATTGATCCTGATATATTTTATATATTACTCTCCATATTACCATTTTATGTATCAGATGACAAGATTTTTAGATGAATAACTCCATACCCTTTTCTTCCTTTTGCTAAAAGATCTACCGTGCACGGAGGAGTGAAGCTTTGCTTTGAAATTTTCACCAGTGCATGATCAGATTTTTGTAGGCGATGAGGTACAAGAGAGAGCACTTGAGGCTTTTCCCAAGTTTCCAGAGATAAATGAAAGCTCTAAGATCTTCACTTGAAGAATGGGTTTTGTGTTCAGTCCTACAATGTGCAAATTGGATAAGATCCTAATTCCTTCTACTAGGTTAACCAATTCCAAGCATGAACAAGTCCTTCAAGGCACCTCCTTCAGGGTTCAGACGAAGCACCAAATCTCCAGCATTTGGACATGAGGCTTCATTCATATATGAAGGAAAGAGGTCAACTAACAAAGAGTTCTGGCAATTTTCTTTTCAGAGTTGTGATTCATGATGGTGACATCAGGCCATTTTTTTTAATTAATATCCTTATACAGAAGGTAATCTTCTTAATGTACAGACAACCACTGCATCAACGGACTGTTATATGTTTTTTATGTCTGTTTTGTATGTTTCATACATTCGAACAAGTAGAAGCCATTTCCACTTTATGACAAAATTCTAAGCAACCTGAGGAAATGCCTGTAATAGTTCTGTCCATCCCTCTGAATTGAATATGAAAACACACAAACAAATAATAAATGCAAGCATTATAGCATGGGGAAAAGGGCCTAAACATAAATATAGTCAAATTTAGAGCCTTACCAGGAAGAATTTCTCCCACAGCCTTTCAAAGGGCAAGGATCCTGGTGTCAAGAACATGAAAGCAATTTTGGGATTCTTTGATGGAACCAATGGCATTGAAAGGATGTCTTTAATGACAACACGAGAAACCATCTCATCATCAGTAAGTATCCGAGCAGGCATAGCAGGATACCAGTCCTTAAAAGGAGCGCAAACACTAGAAGCAAAGAAATAGCACTCTGGATAATGCCGAGCTGGATAGATATAGGCCCCTATCAATAAGACGCAAACAAGAGATATTAAAACAATTATCCAGAGAGGCCTTCTTGAGGTGGGTCTGTGGCGCGGGGCCGGCATTTTATATTGATCCCCAATGCATAGCTGCCACGCCTGAGGTATCTTCATTTGTTCTCCTCATGACAACAACCTGAACATCATCATTCCTTCTAATCTCATCAGCTTTAACCATCAGACACCAAAATACAGAACATTATGCAGAATCTACAGAGTAGCACCAATGCAGCGTGTGTTATTGATTAATTATAAATTTACTGCAAAAATGAAAAGAGAACATGTCTCACTGATCAGAGCTCTGGAAAACTGCATTTTTCTATTATGAGGAAGCTAGTAAAAAAGTGAGAAAAAGATAGCAAAACATGAGGGAGAAAAAGCTATCCCATCAAACAAATAGTTAGTGTCCATATAATTCCTCCTCCTACAGGAGGTTGCAACTCCTTATGAAACATAGGTAGCAAGTCTGTTATCTTTAGTCCACTGGAAAAGAGAAAATAACCCCATAAGAAATCATACTAGTCCGTTACAATTCTTTTTCGGAGTTCTTCTCCTCTCTAGATGAATCTTTTTCTATAAGAGGTTCTTGAGAGTCTGCAAAACCCTTGAGAAGTCAACTCCAACCCAAACCGTCGGACCAAAACTCCGAGCCAAGAAATTCCTTTCTATTTCTTTCTAAAGAGTAAAATCCCTTCTGATAAACATTTCCAGCTGCCAAACCTAAAATTTCAAATGCAATGCAAGAAAGGCACCAAGAGATCAAACCAACATTCCACGAACACCCACCCAGCGTAACGTGAAAGAAACCTCTCAAAACCCCCCAAAGCTCCCTCCTTTCCAGCTCCCAACAACCAGATACCAACCCCCAAACAACAAGCCGAGCAAGAACCCCACAAATCCAATCCAAGTTAACTTTCCCGCAAAAAGAACCACAAGAACTGATCTTTACGCTCTCCGGATCGACTTGAAGCGCCAATCACATCAGAATCCAGACTGAATCCGCAGGAAAAAACAAACACAGGAATAAAGAACCAAAAAGAAAAAGCAATGGGCAAGGGCAAAGAGAAGGAGATCGATTACCTTGGAAGCTGCCACAGCGGTGGAGATCATCGGACAAGAAGATCTGGAGTGGAATCGAGAGAAGCTAGCGGGGAGAGCGATCCGTCAACTCTCGAGGCATCCGTTAGGGTAGTAGGAGAGACGAGATCAAATACAGAGAGCGGATTTGAGGGCGGAGATTTCAAAAAATCGGGAAGCCTTTTTTTCTTTTCTTCTCTCTTGTTCTTATGGTTCTCTATGTCGCGGTCTCTCTCCTCCGCTTTTTTCGCACGGCGGAAGCAGTCGTTCGGCTGGCTCGCTCGCTCTCCCTCCAATAAGAAAAATTTTACCCGGAGGAGGCGGCTTAACGTATATATATAATTACCATGCTACGATCCTTATAGCCGTAGGTGGATATATAACGGAAACAAAGGGAATGTGGACCAAGAATCGACGAATAAATTGTACTCCTAGTGGTGCGAGAAAGCGGAAACACAACGTAGCCAACCAAAAAAAAAAGAAGAAAAATATCTTATATTTGGTTAATTTTTTAAAAAAATTAAAATAATATTTTTATATTTTATAAAAAAATATTTATTAAGATAATGGAAAAATTAAATTCTTACCGGCTAAGAAATAGGGTTTTTTTTAAGAAAAATATACTTCTATTTTTAGATAAAATAAATAAAATATTTTTTTAATTAAGAGTATAGTAAGTATTTTATATAAATTTAAAAAAAAAAAAGTAGATGTTTGATAAAATATAAATTATTCTGGAATATGTTATTTTTCATTGTCAATCAAATATGTAAAAATACTTTTTCAGATATCATATGTTCATGCATCAGCTTTTCAAAAAAATATATTTGAGTGATGAAATTTTTCATAAGAACCCAATTTTGGTTTGAGCTTCTTAAAGGACAGTAAATTTGGGTTTTTTTTTCTAGACCGCATTCATCCTCGAATAAAACAAGTGATCTACCTGTCGAGCAACCATCAAAAAATGAGCATAAGAAAAGAAATTTGCATGCGTTAGAGATAAGGAACTACCTACTTGCAATTTTTTTAATAGACAAAAATGTAGTCCATTATGCGCGAAATGAAAAAAGTATTACCTTCTGGAATAATTCCAGATGTCTGAAGAATGTTCATTTTTTAATTCCTAAAACCGAATGCAGCCTTGCATATGATTCTTGGAAAAATTCTTATTTGGAACTTTGTTCGGACTTTATGGAGGGCTTGTAGTTAGGGCTGAAATCGGATCAGATACTAGTATCCATATTGATATTTGTTTTGTTTGGCGAATACAAATATGGATATAGATATTAGTCGGATGTAAAGATTCATATCTATATTTATTTTAAGCGCATGTGGATACAAATCGGATATTGAGAGTATGGATATAAATACAAATATAAATCAGATAATTAAACTTTATGGCCATAAAATCAAAGATATTACTAAATGGATTATAAATCATGTTAATATCATGGTCAATTATTTTTTAAAAAACTTTTTAATTGTTATATAAAATTAAATAGGATTACAAATAAAATTAGATATTCAGATAGCTGTCTGTCCATATTCATATATATTTTTGTTTGACGGATAGGGATACGAATAAGGATATTAGTCGGATACTCAAATTTCCATCTATATCCAGATAGATTCGGATACAAAAGTAGATCCAGACGGATATTATCTGATCCACTTTTATCTCTACTTATGATATAACAGTTACATGAGTTATGCGGGAGGAACTAGGGATCCACATTCCATCATGTGTTTCCATCTTGGCCAATCCAAACCATGGGTCTCCGCATGAGAAATGCTGAAGTTACCCTCTTATTATTTTGGTGGGTAGATGTGGTTAAGGTTGTGGTGTTTATAGTTGTCTCTTTTTATTTCTCGCAGGCACCTGTGTCCTCTTTTGCAAGTCACACGCAGGGATCTTGGCAATGTTCGTCAAGTGTCGAAACTGGAAATAATATTGCTTTTCAAGTTCAAAAGTAGTAGATTAATTTTATCTATAAAATAAATAAAGAAAAAAAATAGAAAAGTGTTATTATTTGCTGCCGAAGAGGCAAGCATAACTGCAGCCTTTAGCTTCAAAAGCAGCTTCTGTCTTCCACCGCATCTCTGGTCCAAAAAATATTTTACACTGCATTGTAGTCAAGATCTGGATTTATTTATCATTTATCGAGATCTAGTAATCATACATTAACAATTACACATATCTTAACATGATTTAATCCAAGTGGATATGGAAGGATGCGAGAGTGCACTTGATTATATAATTTTTAATCATAAATTCAGTCCAAATGGATATCAAGGCATCATCATCTGAGATTGTATTCAAGGTTCCCTGAGTCAATCACCTTGCCTATGTTATCATCCATATTTCTGGCTGCTATTAAATTCATCACCTTGAAATTCTAGAGAGAGATTCAAATCTTCGACTTTGAAATAATGATAGAAGATGGAGCAGAGGAGGGGTGACGGATCTGCCTTTGTAACCATTCTTCTTCATCACAAAGACTGTATTTGATGTGATGCTTCTATTTTTTTATTTCTTGCTAATGTCGGAGGGGTCCCCTAGCTGCAGCTATAGAAATAAGATTGTGTTTGGCCTACAACCAGAATCGAAAATTCGAAATCCAGTTCATAATCTATACAGATTGAAATAGAAATCAGAATGATTACATTCTTCAACGTGTTTGGAATCGAAATCAAAATAGATTTAAATAATAGGTGAGACTCTGGATTGAATTTTGAGAGATCGAGAAATTCTCATTCTTTCTGAAATCGGAATAGAAATAAGACTCTCCAACTAAACTGTTAGAATAGGAGTCACTCAGTTTCATTTCTATTTTAGAGCCTAACTCTCCCAACCAAACATGCCCTAGGTTCCGATAACACCATTATTTGCAAGTTGGAGCAAGTTACAAGATTATCAGGTAGACAGTGAATTGAGGGAGACTGCCAAATTGGCAAGATGGCCAGCCAGCTCGTTCCCTTCTCTGCAAACGTGAGAGGTATGGAAGGACGGGAGGCTAGAAATAATATGACGGAGATCATGCATGCAGGTATGGATGTTCATCAGAACTTCCATGTCATCTCCCAAAACCCACGCAACGACCGTTGTTAAATAACCCTCTTGCAAAATTCGGGGGCTTAAGAAACGGTGGTGGCTGCCGTCATTCCCTCTCGAGCTGCAGTGACATCTACCAAAAAGCCCTCAAATGCTTTTTTTTATTTTTTATTTTAATGTTACGGACAGACTAACTAAGAAGAACAAGAAGAAGAAGAATGACGTGCCCTTTAAATCTTATTGTGTACGTGGTTGCTAAAGATGAGAACGAGTGGTGACCCAAGGAAGCTATCCAAATGGTTAGAGGCTGCTTCTTTTTTCTTTTTCTTTCTCTTTTTCTTTTTGACTCGAGCATATAGCGTTTCAAATTCGATTGTTACAAAAAGGAATTGGCCGGCAGAAAGATGAAAATATTATGAAAAATTTATAAGTTGCACATATAAACCATTCATTCAAAATATTGCTAAAGAAAAGGAAAACTAGAAAAAGAAGCATAAATGCTCCATATACTTTGTCATGTTTGACACAGACAAACTGTTAAGACTTTTCAAAAGCAAAAAAAATGAATAATATATTATGATATGATCCAAGCTGCTATAGCTTAGTCCATTTGTGCACCATTGATCTTGTTTTCATGAACCATACTCAGATGCATAAATGATACCCAAAAACTCAGTAACCCGGTTTGATTATTTTGAAATAATTAAGTATGGATCCAAAATTCCAAATTAAGCTTTTGATAGCTTTCTTGGATCGAATTCGGATTCTATACAGGATCTAATTTCTCAGCACATATTCAAATTCAAAATCCTGATATCCCATACTAAAAATCAAAGGATACATGTGTAATATATGTAAAAATAGAAGTATAAAGAAAATTAGCTACATGATTTGTGTTAATCCATTTTCTCCATATTTGGATTTACAGTTTTTATTTCTTGTGCAACCTTTCTTTAACTCTCACTCATTGATATTTTAGTTCCAAAATCCCAACCAACATTTAGATTTTGATATATTTCAATCAAACTAAACATTAAAAAAATCAATTTTATTCTAAAAGTGATCGAATTTTTTTTTAAAACTAATAATTGACTTTCAATATCATGCTCCTTTCATGCATATTGTAATGTATCCCAAACTATTATGATAAAGAGTCCTTTTGGTTTTGGAAATTATTAGTCCCCCGCTAATTGGTCCATTAAAATCATGTACTAAATTTAACATCTTAAATACTCGAAACTGATTATTAATTGAGTTTGAATGTTAGTTTGGAGCTTGCTTATTTTGATGGATTTGAACTCGATTTCTTTTATCAAGTTTGGATGTAGATACAGCACGGATCTGACCCAAATCTAATTTGTTTACGGTCATATTTATAGCACCTAAATCAAAATCGGAAAGGGAAATAAAAAGACAAAGCACTCAGAAACCAGGAGATCATGGGTTGTTTTATCACGCTTTTTCAAAAAAAAACAACCATGGGGGACCACCAATCATCCCAATTTTCAAATAAAAAATATTAGAATTTTTCTATCCCGACATGGAACCTCTTGTGCATGCTGGATTGTTGGGCAATAGCCACTTTAACAAACGGAAATCTATCCAAGTTTAAGTATAATAAATTGAAAATGAACGAAAATTTTAGGCATTATCTTAGATTATTTTTAAGGTTTTATATTGTAATTCCATTTCAGCAAAAACATATATATTTCAATTGCATGCATGCACTTTCAATTTATCTGGAATTGGGCAGCTAGAAGCCTATAGAAGAACACATATAGTTCGCTCATTTAACTATCTCTACCATGCCAACATCATGCCATATACTGGAACATGACCACTGACTATAAGGTGTTAGTGTTGGCCAAACTGCAAAGAACAGTGATGTTGCGGGGTTTCGCCTAGCCCCCACCACCTGGACAGAGAAAGCGACTGCGTCCCTCCCGAGGTATTGCCCGCTCTGGGAGGTTCGTGGATCGTAGCCTGCGGGGGTCCGCGTAGGTACTGCCCCTTTTTTGACAGGAGCCACCAGCCCTCCCCTCACGATTTTGCCCCAAAGGGCGCCTCGAGAGGAAAGGTTTTAGCCTCCTCATTATAAGGCACAGACCTTTCCGCTATCCGGCGATGTGGGACTAAATTCGAGAACCCATCCCACAACAAGTGAAGTCGCTACAAATAGCTTGGCATGCATAGTGGTCAAGTACACAATAGAACCAGCAGCCCCACACGTATTTTACTTGGGATTCTGGTGAGGACGGCTTCGTACTGCACTTTGATCTGCAAGCCATGCTCCTACCAAGCTTCTCTTGTGCTCTTCTATTGTATGGCCAAATGCTATTGTCTTAGATCTGCACAAAGCCTCACTATCTCTGAGTAGAAGGCTTTGATGAAATTCCACTAGAGTCACATAATCAGACTGTGCCGGACAACTTGAACATGGTGAACATAATCATTAAAACAAGAAATGCCATGGAGGACCTGCTCCTGTTTGGTGCTCTACAAGAAGCTAATCATCCAGCTGATTGGTTAACTATGAGAAGTTTTTTTTCTAAAAGCTGGGAAATTTAATTTTTCAATCCTGAGCCCGATTAAGCACGGCAAGTAACATCTCTTCAATGGTTTTAATGGATTTCTGAACTCAGGTATATACTCCATCTCTTTTCTCTTCTGTTGGAACTGGCAATGTCCAAATCACTGGACTCGCATGTCCAAGCGCAAGCAAGATGCTGGTATCATGCAATAATAAAGTGGCCCACCAGTTTTGGAAAGACTTGGCTGCTGGCAGAATTCTACCGTTTGTTCCAGCTGAAAATTTGTAAAAGCTTGACCAAGTCACAGGTGACAGCACACTTGAAAGAGACGGATATGCGATCCTTTTCTTGCTACTAGTTGGATACCGTAAATATTGAGCTATGGACTAAGGTGATAAAATGCCACCATTACACAATGATTAAAGCTACAAGTCAGCTAACCAGTATTAATAACACCATCACACAATTATTAAAACTACAAATATGTTCTGACACTGCAAAGAAGGCTAAACTCTGGCCTAGATTAAATGAGGACGATGATAGAGATGCCTCGTTCTGGTGGATCCCAAGATAGAGGTGCCACCACTGGACAGGGCTGATAACCTGTGAGATCAAAGCCTGCTAGACTCGGATTCCAAACATCATTAGGCATTTTATTACAAAGCATGTATACTTGGTGTAGAGTAACATGTTAGCATCCAGCTGGTTCTAAAAATTAAAGAGGATGCTGCAACCCAAGCGTTCAACCAAATGGTCATTTCTTCATCGTTGTAAAAGGCCGTTTTTACTTGTTACATAAGCACTAGATACCTAGGGCATGGAATAGAAGAGAGTAAAAGTAGCTTTATCCATTAGTTATTCTACCCTTTTTCCAGAAGGGCAAAATTCTAATATATTAGTACACAACCTTTTACCTTCTAAACCTACTTACTCCACTTAACTCATGAATGAATTACTCTACCGTACAGAGTGAAGTAATTTATCATAGAGTAAAAAAAGCAAATTACCATATTTATTATAAATTAACTTATTCACTTCCAAATAGAGCCAAAAAGTAGAATAAATATTCTAAATATTTACAAGAAGAAAATCCTACTACACGAAGCTCCCACTGTTGTGAGTGTTGTGGTTCAGTTTCTGCCCGAGGGTGATCATGCCGGAGGAGTCGGGGGAGCTACCGGTCGGGATGGAGTGGGGATGCCGCTTCCTGCACACCGGCGGACCTACACAAAGTCTCACCGGTGGAATTCCGGTAAGAGCCCTCCAACGATTAAATTAGAGTGGATCTTAGGTGGTCCAGCTAAAAGTCCTTAGGCGTTACCTGATGAGACTATTTATAGTCCCTGCGGAGGTGCCCAGGTAGCGTGTGGCCACGGCTTGCTTTGGGCACAAGTTTCGAGCTGTTCCTGCGCACGGTATGGCGCTGCAGGCATTAACAGGGTATGGCCCTTGGCAGCAGGGTATGGCCCCTGGTCGTCATGTCGTAGAGTGGCCAGCAAGCAAAGCATGACGCGGTGAGGTTGTAATGTACGGCCACATATGCGGACGTAGGGGCGTGCATGTATACGCGGCCGTAGGCGAGATCAAGCTCGCTTAGAGACCACAGCCTTTACTTGGTGAAGTTAGCTTGATGAGCACTGAGGTCAGGACGATTTGGAGGGCCGCGGCATACGTTCGGTGAGGTCGGCTCGGTGGACTCTGAGGTTGGCCCAGCCTCCGTGGCTTTGAAGTCAGCTCGGTAGGGGGCCCCGAGCTCGGACTGGGGCGTCATTGTGGATACCTACGGTCGATGGGGCCTCTTTGGCTCTTGGTCGATCTTGCAGAGCGCCCCGAACCCGGCTCAAGAGGCGTCATTGTAGATATCTGCGGTCGACGGAGCCTCTTCGGCTCTTGGTCGATCCTGCAGGGCGCCCCAAGCGGAGAGGTCTGGCCGAGGTCGACTCGGCCTTTTGTAAGGTCCGGGGTCGGACTGATGCTCAGCGAGACCGAGGTCTGGCCTGCTCCGTGCTAATATCTATTTGGCTGAAATTAGGTGGTCCCATGTTGTGAGAAGGACGATCCATTTTGCCCTCCATCATTTGCTCCCCAACTTCCAAGGTAGAGTCGCTCTTTGGCTCAGGCGAGGGAAGTAGCTGGACAGTTGGTCGTCCTGTCATAACCAAGTGCTTATGAAGATGTGGGCACTGAGCTGGGTATACTTTGCATAATTGAGGGCTGGTTACTTCAGGCCGACTCCTGCAAGCCGAGCTTGAGTGGATCAGGTTGCCACGTCAATTGAAGCGGGAGCGGCCACAGGAGCTCTTTGAAGTGTTGCGTGCATACTCCTTCTCAAGACGTCGCTGAGTGAAACGCGAGGAGTCAATCATTAATGCTCCATTCTCCAAAGCGGCTCTCATGACCATTTTGGTCTTCAATGCTATGATCCAGAAAGATCCGCTGAGGGAGCTTCTAAATGAGGGTACTCCGGCCGAGGATGGAGCACGCTGTGTACCGGAGGCGGAAGGCCGAGGCTCGAGCAACGGCCGCCGAGCAATAGCGGCCAGAAGGCCGAAGAGCGGGCGACGACTGCCGAACAGCGGCAGCATGTGGCCAAGGAAAGGGCGGCGACTGCCGAGCAGCGGCAGCAGGAGGCCGAGAAGAAGGCAAGGGCAGCCGAAGTTCTGATCAAAGCCGGGCTCGTCCAAATCCGTGACATGGAGGTCGAGCATGCCCGAGCTTATTCGGCTGCTAAGGGCCGTATTTCTGAGCTTGAAGCTGCACTGGGCGGCCAGAGGCACGAAGCCGAGGTTATAAGGCTAAAAGCCGAGCGGCTTGAAAGGCGCATGGAGGAGCAAGTCCGGGAGGCCGTCCAGAACTTTGCCAGTCCGAGGAATATGTGAACGAGCTGGCGGAGGGGGCAATTGACGCTCTGATCCAGGGCTTTAAAAACTATTGGGATCAGGGAGTTGACCTCAGCGGCCTTCGTCCAAATCTGTGGGGTCGCCGAGGAAGCAATTTTGGCGGAGGTGAGTGAGCCAACCGAGGCATGCGAGCTCATCACCGATGCTGCGGATGAAGACGTCGCAAGAGCTACTTCCGAGGTCGGGACTGGAGCCGATCCTGAAGTTGCCGCTGGGACCGAGGCCGCTACTGAAGTCGAGCCCGAGGCTGCCCAAGAACCTAAGCTTTGTCCTTTGTACCCATTTTTCTTCTTTTTTGTGTATTCAATCCGGCCTCAAGGTCGATTTCTTTTGTATTCGGCCTTCAGCCTTTAATCATCAATAGAACATACATCTTTAGCATTCCGTGTTTTTGAAATTTAGCCAAATACTTGGGCTTGCCTTGCTTTGCGCCTTGTGTCGAATCACTGTGCTCGACTAACAGAATCCGAACTTCATAACAGGGGCGCCGACTTAGTTTTTACGCTGTTAGATAACTTTGGCCAAGTTACTATGCCCGACCCTTACCTCCGACTTAGTCATAACCTTGGAAAGTTGGTAAAGAGCTAGCTGCTCCCAAGCTTACCCACTGGGGCACTCTGGGCACCCAAGTCGAGCATCAGGTTTGCTTTGGACCCTCCTATAAAAATCGAGATCAGGGTCTTTTCACTTCTGTACCACAGTGTGCCAGAGGACCTTTTAGACAGGGGGTCATCATAAGCTTTTTTGCCTTGTAGATTTCCATAGGCTTTAACCGGGGCGCTCGATCTATGGTCGGGTCGCCCTCGAATATTTTTCTTGAAGTCGAAGGAGTCTTGTTGACTTGCGGCCGTTATAGCAGGGCGCCCGAGTTTGGGCTTGGGATGTCCTTCCATGCGATCAATGGGGCCTCTTCGGCTCTTAGTACCTACGATCGCGGGAGCTCTTCGGCTCGCGATCAACACAACGCAGGGCACCCCGAACTCAGGTCGGAGGGCATTGTCGAAAAATACTTGGTGCCCTGAGCTCGGGTCGGGGCGCATTGTCGAAGAATACTTGGTGCCCCGAGCTCGGGTCGGGGCGCATTGTCGAAGAATACTTGGTGCCCCGACCCGAGCTCGGGGCATATTGTCGGAGAATAATTGGTGCCCCGAGCTCGGGTCGAGGCGCGTCGTCGTAGATGGGCGCCCAGAACTCGGCCGAGGCGCGTCGCGTAGATGGGCGCCCCGAACTCGATCGGGGCGCATCGTCGTAGATGAGCACCCCAAACTCGGCCGGGGCATGTCGTCGTAGATAGGCACCTCGAACTTGACCTCTTCGGCTCTTAGTTGATTGTGCAGGATGCCCCCACTCAAATCAGGGCGCCTGTGTTGATGGGCCTCTTCGGCTCTTAGTTGATTTTGTAAGACGCCCCCACTCAGATCAGAATGCCTATGTTGATGGGCCTCTTCGACTCTTAATTAAGATCATTGTATGTCGTTGAATGTCGTCGAGATAGCGTCGAATGTCCTCGAAATACTCCTGTGATCGTAGAAGCTCCTTGGCTCGCGATCGACACAACGCAGGGCGCCCCGAACTCAGGTCGGTGTGCGTCGTCATGATATTTGGCGCCTCGAGCTCGGGTCGGGGTGCGTTTGTCGATAATATTTGGTGTCGTTATGTCGTAGTTATGAGCTCGTGCCGTGGAAACAACCAAGTCGTGTCGAATCCATTAAGGCATTTCAGAGACACATTCTTTAAGGCCTAAAGGACAATTTTCATTGATAATATACTTTTAAGATCAGAGTTCTAACCTAAAGGAGCTAAAATCTCATCTAGGAGTGACAGCCTGTGGGCCCTAGGCCGCTAGACCCAAGCTAGTGGGGATGAGGCCTTCGCCACTGCCCCCCGAGGTCAAGAAGTTGCCAGCACGTGGGATACATGGCTATGTTGTTGATGGTGCCCGCGATGGGGCGATTGTTGTTCTGCCCCTCGCGCAGCTCTGGGCTCTGTTCCTCAAGCTCTCACAAGTTGGCATGGGCACGGACAAACTGACCTAACATACCTCGACGGATAAATGCTTCGATCTCATCTCGGAGCTGGTAGCAGTCCTCCGTATCATAGCTAGGGCTGGAAGTGGGCCTCGGGTCGGGCCGCCCGCGGGGCGGGCTATGGGCTAGGCCCAATGCATTTCGGGCTGGGCTCGGGCTGAATGATTAAGCCCATTTCTATTTCGGGCCGGGCTCGGATATTTCATTGGCCCGGCCCAGGCCCGGCCCAGCCCGAATGTGTCTGGCTGTCTGCTAGGGCTGGAAGTGGGCTCGGGCCGCCCGCGGGCCGAGCTATGGGCTAGGCCCAATGCATTTCGGGCCAAGCTCGAGCTGAATGATTAAGCCCATTTCTATTTCGAGTTGGGCTCGGTATTTCATTGGCCCGGCCCGGGCCCGTCCCAGCCCGAATGTGTCTGGCTGTCTGCCGATTGCCGAATGGCCCGAATCACGGCTAAACCCAGTTGCCCGAGGGATTTGCAGAGGCGCAGAGGCAGAGCGGTGGAGGCGACAAGGCGTGGAGCTAGGGTTTCTCCGCTTGTCGGCTAGTCGCCGGTCGCCACTCGCCAGTCGTCGTCCTCGACCGTCCAAGCTCGGCGAAGTGGTGAAGAGGAGTCCCGACCACCCTATCGTCGGCGAAGCTAAGTTTTGAGGTACGATTACGAATGAACTTCTTCCTTTTGGTTGGGATTTGCAGAGGCGCAGAGCGGACGAGCGGTGGAGGCGTGGAGCTAGGATTTCTCCGCTTCTCCTTGTCGGCTCGTCGTCGGTCGCCAATCGTCGTCGTCGACCGTCCAAGCTCCGCGAAGTGGTGAAACCCTAGATCCGAGGGCTCGTCGACCGTCCAAGCTCGTCGACCGTACTCGACCGTCCTCACCCCCATCGCGATTTGAGGGCTTTCACCCCCATCGCAATCTGAGGGCTTCGATCCCTGAAATGCATTTGGTTCTGAACTCTGATCTCTCTGATCTCTGTCTAGAATTTTGGTTCTGGAGTCTGATGGTGGTGTTGTGTACTTGTGTTAGTCTAGCAATTCTTCTCATTATCTTAACAATGATTCTTTGCTATGGTGTTAGAGAATCATCAGTAGTGAACTCTGTTATGACAGTAACAAAGGTAATCCTTTATGAACTAGTATGATTCTCTTCCACCAGTTTGTTAAATGGGTAATATTTTGTCTATCGTGCAGCTTGGCTTCTTGCAATGGTCAAAAGAAGTTCTTCGGTAAATTTTTGTGTGGATTGATGTTCTGTAATAGTCATCTATGTGTAGGCAAAGTAATAGAAAATTGTGTGCAACATAATTAAACTATACAAGCCCTTTTCATAAAGATATTTGAACTTATCCACCAAATGGGTCCCTTTTTCATGAAGAGAGCTTTTCCTCTTTCCTCTCTCACATGAGCAGGCACATAAACACATATTATTTATTTTGTTATAGGTTAAATTTGTGATATTTATTTTGTTATTTGGGCAGGTTATTTTTACTAATGTCTCATTCTAAAATGGGTGAAAATGAGATTATTGAAGATTTAAGGGATGAGGATGATAGAAATGAAGTTACTGCTGAAAATGATTGTGACAATTCTTCTAGAAAAAAATCTTGGGTATGGAATCACTTTATCGAGGAAAAAAATTCTGAAGGGTCAATAGCTAAGTGCAAATATTGTAAAAAAATTTTAAGTGGGAGCACTAAAGGAGGAACGAGTCATCTAAAACGCCATCTTGAAAATGTTTGCAAGAAGTATAAAAAGAATCCGACTAATCAGTTGCTCTTACTACCAAGTTCAAAAAATCCGATAAAGTTTTTCAAATTCAATCAAGAAGAGAGTAGAAAAATTCTTGCAAAATTTATTATATGTGCTGAGCTTCCACTTCGTATTGTTGAGCACACTGTTTTTCTAGATTTTATGAGATCTCTTCAGCCATTATTCAAAATTATAGGTCGTAAGACCGTAAAACATGATTGTATGGCTTTATATCAAGAAGAGAGGAAAAAATTGCATGATGTATTCAAGAACCTAAGTTCTCAGGTTAGTTTCACTACTGATATTTGGACATCAAATCAAAAAATTGGTTACATTTCTTTCACAGCACATTATATTAATTCTGATTTTATTTTACATAAAAAGATTATTAATTTCAAGAAACTCTCATACCCTCACACCAGCTTTGCAATTGAAGATGCTATAAGAAAATGTCTTGTTGAATGGAAATTGGATTGTAAAATATGTTGTATTACTTTGGATAATTGCAGCACAAATGATACTGTAATGAGAAGGCTCTGAGATCACTTTTGTTATGCAACGTTGTTTGGTAGGGAGTATAGTCATATTAGATGTTGTACACATATGTTAAATACTATGGTTCAGGATGGAATGAAAATCATTCATGAAGCTATTGAATGTATAAGAGAAATTGTTAGATATGTCTCTGCATCCCCATCTCGAATGCAAGCATTTAATGAAATTGTACAACATATGAGACTTCCTGCTAGAAAAGGACTCACTTTGGATGTTCTTACAAGGTGGAATTCTACTTATGAAATATTGCATGATGCATTTGGTTATAAAGATGCTCTTATTAGATATGCAACTGAGCATTCATGTGTATGCCCCACCAATGATGAATGGAAAAAGAATTCTATAATTCTTAAATTGTTAGAAGCCTTTCTTGATGCCACTAAAGTATTTTCTGGTTGTAAGTATCCCACATCCAATTTATACCTAAAAGAAGTTTGGGAAAATAGAGCTTTATTGATGGATGAAAGTATCGATACTGATGAAACAGTGAAGCAATTAACAAATGAGATGCTAAAGAAGTTTAACAAATATTGGTCTCGGTGCAATAATTTGTTGGTAATTGCTTCTATTTTGGATTCCAGATCAAAGTTGATATTTGTAGAGTTTTGTTATCAAAAGGCATTTGAGTTGGAGTGCAAGAAAAAGATTGATGATATTCGTGCTTGTCTTTTTAAATTGTATAATGAGTATGTAGATGCAACAAGGGTGCAGCCTTCTATGAGTTCAAGTGAGCGAACATCTAATTTTGGTGGACAAGGTGATATAAGTTCTATTTCTTCCAAAAAGAAATTTGGTATGGATTTTGCTCAATTTAGAAGTCAGAGTTCTTCAAAACGCCCAAAGAGATCCGAGCTAGATAGTTATTTGGATGATGATGTGCTTCCTGATTTGGAGAATAAGGAGTTTGACATCTCAGCTTAGTGGAAGAGCAATGCAGCAGTCTATCCTATACTATCAAGAATGGCTCGAGATGTTCTAGCTATTCCAGTCTCCACTGTTTCATCTGAGTCGGCATTCAGCACTGATGGTAGAGTTGTGGATCAGTATCGAAGCTCTTTGAGCCCATCTACCGTAGAAGACTTAGTTTGTACCCAAAATTGGCTTCGTGAACAATATGATGAAGGTATATAAATCTTTTAAATTTATCTAATATTTTTTATTTGCTTATTGTACTTATAATTTAAACATTTATGATTGATTTGTGTGTTAACAGTTGCAAATTGCTCGAGTTCTATAACGTTGAATGTAGATGACGACACCCTGGAGTGGGCAATGTAGATGAACTTTTCAATTTTTCTCTATCTGATTGTAAGAGATGCTGCCAACTTATCGCCTTTAAAATTTATGTTTGCCATCTTGTACATGATATATTTTTCTAGACATCACTAATTGTTGTTTAGTGTTCCAATCATTATTATCTGCACTTTTATTCCTGAAAACTGTTATCACGATCAGGCTGTGTAGGCCTCTCTCCTCTAGCTGCAAATTACAGGTCAAGCATCACAGGTTAATATTTCTAGCGTGTTTGCATTGATTTTTTTTTTGTTGATATTGACTTTTTTTTAGGCATCTAGCCTGCTATTGTGGTTAACCCTGACTCGTGAATTCATCTAATGGCTTGCTTGAACTTAATGTGCATGTTAGAGAGCACTATTTTTTTAGCAACATTCAAGCTGTGAAAGCTTGGAAATGGTAGCCAATAAAAATTGGTGCGTTGAATCAAACGGGTGTGTGATTTTCCTGTGTGCGAACATGATAAATTTGTTAGCAAGCTTTATTCTGCACCCAAGGTTAAGGCAGTTGCAGTCAGAGAACATAGAGGAATTGAAGTGCTCGGGTCGGGCTCGTGATCGGGCCAGGCCCAATCGGGTTGGCCCAATCGGGCTCGGGCCGAGTTTCTGTAAAACTGTTCGGGCCTAGGCTCGGCCCGAAGCCCGAAAAATAATTCCGGGCCTAGCTTGGGTAGGGATGTGGCCCGGCCCGGCCCGGCTGGAAGCCGTGATCTTTGTGGAAGTGGCAATATTTGGCCGAGCGCTTCCACAACTCGGACGGTTGCATCTCGGTGATGGTCAGAGGTAAGCTTGACCCTCGATTTCCATGAGGATCTCGGCTCGGGTAAAGATAAGGGAAGTGTATTTTCCAAACTTATGGAGAGACCTTGGACGAGCCGAGCTCTTAGGCCGAGGAAAATTTCTCTCAAGCCGGGGAGATCTACTCCTTGATCGGTCGTATTCCCTTTCAGTGAACCATCATGTGCCGCGTGGCAGGGGAGTAATGTTGCGAGTGTTGTCCTGAGGGCTCGCGCCCGCGAAGAGGAAGTGTAGACTAGGCTACCGTCTGCTGCAGGCCTTGAATGGCCGCAACAAGCGTTTGGACTTGTTGGATGAGCAGATTAAACTGCTCTGATTGGACCTGAGGAGTTTGGTCGCCGGTGCAGGTGCTACAAGAGGTGGACTTTGCAACGAGTTGCCGAAAGTTGGTGCCCAGCTCCTCGATGTGTTTGAAGCTCCGTGGCTCCTCAGTCTCATGATCACAACTTAGGCCCTTCCTTTAGCGTCAAATGTTGTGGTTCAAATTCGGCCCGAGGGTGACCACGCCGGAGGAGTCGGAGGAGCCACCGATTGGGATGGAGTGGGGACACTGCTTCCTGTGCGCCGGCAGACCTGCACAAAATCTCACTGGTGGAATTTCGGTGAGAGCCCTCCAATGATTAAGTTAGAGTGAATTTTAGGTGGTCCGGCCAAAAGTCCTTAGGCATTACCTGATGGGGCTATTTATAGTCCCCACGGAGGTGCCCAGGTGGCGTGTGACCACGGCTTGCTTGGGGCACAGGTTTCGAGCTGTTCCTGAGCACGGTATGGCGTTGCTGGCGTTAGCAAGGTATGGCCCTTGGCAGCAAGGTATGGCCCCTGGTCGTCATGTTGTAGAGTGGCCAACAAGCAAAGCATGACGCGGTGAGACTGTAATGTACGACCACGCATGTAAGCGTAAGGGCGCGCATGTGTATGCGGCCGTAGGCAAGATCGGGCTCGCTTGGAGGTCACAGCCTTTACTTGGTGAAGTCAGCTTGATGAGCACTGAGGTCGGACCGATTTGGGGGGCCGCGACATACATTCAATAAGGTCGGCTCGGCAAAATCTGAAGTCGGCATAGCCTCCTCAGCTCTGAAGTTAGCTCGGTAGGGAGCCCCGAGCTCGGGCTGGGGCGTCATTGTGAATACCTGGGGTCGACCGGACCTCTTCGACTTTTGGTCGATCCTGCAAGACGCCCCGAGCCCGGCTCGAGGGACGTCATTGTAGATACCTGCGGTCGACGGGGCCTCTTCGGCTCTTGGTCGATCCTGCAGGACGTTCCGAGCCCGGCTCGAGGGGCGTCATTGTAGATACCTGCGGTCCACAGGACCTCTTCGGCTCTTGGTCGATCCTGCAGAGCGCCCCGAGTGGAGAGATATGGCGGAAGTCGGCTCGGCCTTTTGTAAGGTCCGGAGTCGGACTGGTGCTCAACGGGACCGAGGTCTGGCCTGCTCGGTACTAATATCTATTTCGCTGAAATTGGGTAGTCCGATGTTGTGAGCAGGACGATCCATTTTGCCCCCCATCAGTAAGGTATGGCGAGAAACTATTATACATAGTCTTATCCACATGTGCATAGACTATTTTCATGTTTCGAATCCGTAACATGTAGATCATAATGGAGCAACCTTGCACTTGTGCCAAGGTCATTCCAGATATTCACATGTGCTTATCAAAATTTAGAAAGATCTGAATGCAAGCCTTTTTTTTAAAGATGAAGAAAATAGCATAAAATTTGATAATCTACATGCACTTGCGTACTTGTATATGCGACAAAAATGGGATGGCAACAGATAATCAGTGAATAAGTAGGATATAATAATTCATAATTAGGAACAATATTTGAAATTTAGACATTGTTGTGACTGTTCAGAAACAAGAAATAAGACTGCAAAGATAAGAAATTTAATGGCATTGTATACAGACAGAAGCAGGAGATAATGAGTAAAAACACACTAGCATCACCAGAACCAGGGCTGGTTGGAAGTCTGAGAAATAAGAATCAGTAGCAACCCATCAAAATGGTTGCAATCCAAATAGATGGACTAATTCAGCTATAAAATTATCAATACATCCACCTTTTATTACAAGAGAGCATATAAATGGTGATCTTCTTCATCCATTACTAGCTTGAAGAACAAAAAAGGCAGGTCTATGAAAATATAAAATGTCAAAAGATATGCAAAACTTCGAGGCACAGACTAGCAGCATGGTGTGTATACACATGCTACAAAGAAGGAACCAAACTGCTGCTGAAAATCTTAACAGGTAATGTAGAGACAGACCACCTCATCACTTTCATCTCAGACTCTACATAATAATACATCACCGTGTTTCATCTTCTAGATTACGGAACCCAGCAGTGAGGTCATCATATAATTTCTTGAACTTTGCAACAAGGGCTTCCTCGCCTTCTGCGGGATCTTCAAATTTCTGGGACCTGGTGTAATAAATGAATACATTCATATTAATGTCATTTCTAACATCAAGAAGTATAGCTTTTTGACTAGCCTTAACCAAGATACAACTTTCTGTCACAAACGGCCAACTCAATTTATAATGAACTTCACTGATCTGATATGCATTGCAATTCGTGGATTTGCTTAAGTTTAATGGAAAGCAAACACTGTCCTCCAGGAAGAATAGCAACATTACCCACAGAAAATTTAATATTTTTCTTTTACCAACCAAAAAACCATATAGGATTGCTTTTGTACTGACATGTTTGAAGCAAAGCTTTCCAAGCTTAATGAAGTTGACAATATCTCTCATGAGAGTTGTTACTATTTAAAAATACGATAGTAACGCAGAAATTGGTGTCTGTTGTCCTGCACTACTTTTTCAAGCTACACCAACTTTTTTCACATGTCTATTTACACATGCCCAAAGACCAAAACAAAAGACATTTGACATGGTACTAAGCAAGGGCTAAAAATGTTAGGAGTTAGGATGTGCCATTTTGATAAAAATGCATTGAGCCAGTTACTCACACTAGACGATAGAAAAGATCACCCAAACGATGCTTGACGACACTGTATGTTATCTTCTGGCCTTCAGAACCTGCTCCTCGCTCAACTGCCTGCAAATAAACAGCATAAAGTACGTATGGAGAATCAGAGAATCCATCATGTAAATAAACAGAACAAATAAATTTATGGAGCAATAAAATACATTAGAAGATAAAACACATAGAAGTCAACAAAAGTATAATTCAAAGAACCCCTTAAAGCTGTTTCGTAGATAAATCTTTTCATCAGCATCAGCCAGAATTCGTTTGTTAAAATGAGGTATTATATCAAATTCTTCAACAACACATCAAACATTTGAGAAAGATATTTTGAACAGCTTTATGCAACAATTTGGCAAGCCAAATCCAAGCAAAAGATATCAAGAACCGAAGTTAAAACACTGGTACCAACCAATGAATCATCATTGGATTTTTGTAAGGTAAAATAGTGAATAATTTCAGGATTTACCTGATTTGCCAGACTATTAAAATGAATAATGTTGCGCATCATCCAAACTGATTTATAGAATGGGCAGAATTTATCATACCTGTCACAATTGCCATAAGTGTCTTTTATGAAGAGATTGCACAAAACTACTAATATCGAGGGACAGAAGCAACTGATAAAACAGCAGAGGTAGCTTATTATGATGAATTAGTATACTTACGGTGTAAACGCATTCTGTGCGAGGTAATCCTCCCTCAGAAGCTTTGCTGTCTCTAGGATGATTTTGTCAGTTTCCGCTAATGCATCTTTGCCAACAAGCTGCAGTATTGCCAGTTAATCAGACAAAAGGCAAAACTTGATAGCAATAAAACAAGCGATTGGAGATCTAATCTTCTCATCACTAGCTAGCATAAGACATCCAAAGCATGCCTCTACAGGTCTAGAAGTTTTCATCAAAAGCAATAGCAGATGCTGCATGACAAATAGAACAGATAAAGATAAAGAATCACTGAACAAATGTGATAATAATAATATTCTGCTGCAAATTATAGTCTCAATAGAACTCATGACCATGAGAGACATGTTTTAGAATTGTACGCATAGAGATAACAATTACCATTATCGTCATTTTGGGCTTGTTTCCATGGATAAGTCTTTTACAACTCCTGACAGACTTGACACTTTATATCTCAAATGTGTTAGAGAAACATCAAATATAGGAGTTACAAGGTCATCAATATTGTGGAGAAACTGATTGTGGACAAGTAGATATATTGCCTACAGTGAATGTTAACATTTGCAATACATATCCTTCACAAAAAAAACATATTGCCTACGAAACTACAGTAATAATATATTCCACACACTGAAACCATGAAAGACTGTGTCTTCCTCTTTCAGGTTTCTGCATTATGATTTGCCAGAGAGAACCCAAAATAGGTGATGAGATCAATGTAGTTAAAAATGGCAAGCCATATTAAGATTTGTCAAGCTGGAAAGAATACCTGGACAATTTCATTTAGATCATCCTCTCTCTGCAACACCTCACGGGCTTTTGTTCTGATGTCAATAAAATCTGGATCGAACTTCTCATAGAAAGATTCTAAGGCCTGCAGTACATAACATAATGAAAGAACTGAAATTAAACTTAGCTTAAACAGTATATCACTTGAATGTGTTTGTGAGTGCACTCTGAGAAACTGTGATTAGATCATAACATATAAAACTTGTATGAAGTAAGTGTTGCAGATAAGAGCAATGGAGGGGAAAACAGGAAACTACTGTTGCTTTCTGTGCATTAGTGCCATATTCGTGGAAATCCTTGATATGGTTTGCATTTCTTTCTTTTTCTTTCTTTCTTTTTTTCCATTCTTTTTTGAGGCTCTCTAACAAACAAGAGTGTCATGCTTCCTCGTAATAAATTATGTCTTAGGCATAAGAAATATGGTACAATAGCAAACCTTTGAGTACTTTGAATATGATATAAGCCAATTCACTGATGGAAAATGCTTCCTCTGAGCAAGCTTCTTATCCAGGCCCCAAAAGACCTGTAGAACAAGGTATCAAGGCAATGGACAAATAAAACAGGATCAACAAATAAAGATTATCGTATCTTAAGCTAGTAGTATTTCCTTTCACCTGAACAATACCAAGAGTTGCAGAAGTCACTGGGTCTGAAAAATCACCACCAGGAGGGGAAACAGCACCAACAATTGTGACACTGCCAGTTCGATCTGGACCGCCAAGGCACTTCACTTTACCAGCACGTTCATAGAAGGATGCTAGACGTGCTGCAAGATATGCAGGATAACCACTATCGGCTGGCATTTCAGCCTGTCACAAAACATGGTTACCATTAGTTGCAAAGTTAATAATGCACTATTTTTTTCCTTTAAAGTAGATAAACTCGAAAGACAATACATAGAAGACTTGAGATGGGATATATATTAATTAAACAACTTCCTAAAATAAAATTTCTGATAGTTCAACCTATGGGAAAGTGAATTGCCACATTCCACATTAAACAGCATTGTCCTGTTTAAGTTGGCTACTTAATTATTTCTTCACAATCCTTTTAAAAACCAGATAAGATGGTTTATACATATATGATTAGTTCTCCTGTATATAACAATAGCTATATACATATATATAACTTCAACCATCCACATTTTTCTTGTAATCCAAAATGCTTTTCATAAAGTTGGACAGCTAATATCTGCTTCGTTCCACAAAGATGTGCTCCAGCAGTGTCTTCCAACTTGAAGTACCAAACATGCATTAAGCGCAGGTAGAACTTAAGCAGTAGAGGAACAAGGACATTAAGAAAAGAATCTATATTCTCTATATTCCAGAATTGCTTGCCTTTAGTTCCTCACTACTGTATAATAGCACACATCAAATGAGTGAGAGAGTGTGGAGTCAGCATGCATGCGTGCACAGAGAGAGAACTGTCACAGGATAGGGAAAATCTACACAGAAAGAGAGAGAACACGGAAAGAGAGAGAGAGAGAGAGAGAGAGAGAGAGAGAGAGAAATCTGTCACGAGATAAGAAAATCTAAGGTTAATTACCAGTCGGCCGGATATTTCACGCAATGCTTCTGCCCAACGAGAGGTGGAATCAGCCATCATGCTAACATTGTAGCCCATATCTCTAAAGTATTCAGCAATAGTAATTCCTGAAGACAACCAAGATCATTAAAAATCATTTTTCAGAAAATATAAAACCAAGGAATTAATATATAATATTACAGAATAAATGTTTAACATAAGCTTCTGAATAAAGATAACAAGCAAAACAAATTCATCATGACACAGTGATGTCCTTGTTATCTGAGGAATGAATCTAAGATTTACACATTCATTGATATCGAACAAGGGAATATAGCAAAAGCGCTCCATATATTAAGAAACATCATAAAATATAACATTCTCATGCACACCAAATTCCACTCAAGTTGATCTTTGATCTTTAAAGCCCCTTTTGGCTTCTGGCTAAGAAAAAAATGAAAGTGAGAAGATTAGGGTTGAATGATTGATTATGTTCGCATTGATAAAAATTATGTGCATCCTATGAAGGCTTTATCAATGCTATGAAAGAAACTAAAAAGAGAAAATGGGTGTGTGCCCAGACTGGGAGAATATTGTGTATTCTTCCCTGAGTAAAACCTCTAGTTTGATCTTTTTTCCTGTGCACATTTGCAATATTCAAAGAGATACTAAGACAACAGGTATCCATAAAACTTAAGAGGTGCCAAACAGAAAGCATGCACTCTATAGCATACTTGGTCTGGTATATCAGGATTTACAGTATGGTTCTGTAAATGTTCAACTTTTTAGGTGCATCGTTGCTTTAGCATGAGCCATTGCAAAATGTCCACCACTCTGCATAACCCGTGTTTGCATATAAAAATCAACTATTCAGTAGCATTCATTCCCATGTATGTGAGAATGAGCGAGAGTGAATCGGTGGAGCAGTGACAGAATTACATAATTGGTCTCGCATATCAGGATTTACAGTATGGCTCTGTAAAATGTTCAACTTTTTAGGTGCATCGTTGCTTTAGCATGAGCCATTGCAAAATGACCACCACACTGCATAACCCGTGTTGCACATAAGATTCAACTATTCAGTAGCATTCATTGCCATGTATGTGGGAATGAGCGAGAGTGGATTGGTGGAGCAGAGACAGAATTACATAATTACAGAAAATGAAATGCCAGAGACATCTCAAATCCTTAATTTGGTCAACTAGTGATCATTAAGAATAGCAAAGCAACCAAAATTCAATAGGATATAATCAAGTTAGGAGACATTATATTTTCTAATAATCCTTAGAAAATTTAACTATCAAAAATAGTAATATTCTGTAAGCAGAACATTCGTGCAATAAAATCACCTATGCAAATATCATTGAACATGACTAGAAAGACAAAAAAAACTCATATGTTTATAAAAGTCTAATATTATGCGTAGGGCTGTCAGTTAATTGGGTTCTGACTAGAACCTGATCAGGTTAAGCTGGATAAAGTCAATATTTATCACTCAAATGACCCACTAACAACCCCATTAAGGATGAATGGATAATCTCAATATTTATCAGACTGAACTCAGGATGGTGGTCAAGCAATCTGGTAATGACCTGACCCACCTATCTTACTATATGATATTGATATATCTTAGATAATATAACTATATCAAATATATGAAAATCAAAACCCAATCAATGCTATTTCCATGTCCACTTCTCTCACAACCGACACTATCCTCATCTCCTCCACCCTACTCCTTCCATCAAGGCCAACCACCTTGCTCCCAATCCCAAATCCTAAACATTAATGAGAGTTGGACGGGTTAAGGTAGCTTTCTCTCCAATCCAACAGGCTGTCACATCAGCTCATTTTTGGATCAGACTTGGATCAACCTCAATCCATTAGCAGTCTTTTTTGTTTGGATCAGCCTCAATCTGAACTAAATTCAATCATTAGCAGTCCTAGTTAAGAGCCCACTCCACATAGTTGTTTGTTTCTCCCTAACTGGACAAATAGAAGCGATCTGACTAGAGTATTCAGCTCCAATTTGTTTATGGTTGCCTCGTGCTTTTAATTCCACCAAGCAGATGTTTTATCCTCTCTTGATTGAACATATGAATCATTTGCATTGGGGTGCAGGGATTGGAACTGATACCTGTATAAATAGAAGCCTCTCGAGCAGCCACAGGCATATTGGAAGTATTAGCCACAAGTGTAGTCCGTTTCATGACAGATTCTTCACGTCCATCGGGCAATGTCATTGTCAATTGGGGAAAATCCATAAGCACCTGCATAGCAGTAAACATTAGATATCCAGAAAAACTGAAATGAACAGGACAAGGTAAACTGGAGAGGGGGGATGCAAACCTCAGCCATTTCATTTCCTCTTTCTCCACAACCCACATAAACTACCGTGTCAGAATTGGAGTACTGGACAAGTGGGATGAGGTCACAAAAATAAGTGAAAGGTCATGTTGAGACAGAAAACATAAAACAAGAAATAATCATTCAATCAATGGTTACCTTTGACAGTGCCTGACTGATGACTGTTTTTCCACAACCAAATGCTCCAGGTATAGCACAAGTGCCCCCAAGAACAGAAGGGAAAAGGGCATCAAGTACACGCTGAACACCATTTACACAATTTGGTAAATTTAGAGAAATGATATGCAAGGACAAATGAGGTCACTAATAATAGAAATAATATTAAAACTATAATTCATTTTTACCTGCCCTGTTAACAGAGGTGTATCAGCAGCAAGCTTTGCTGCTACAGGCCTTGGTGTACGCACTGGCCATGTCTGCATAAAAGGACATTAAGTAAAACTGGCAGAAATTCAGCATACCGCTAACAAAAACCAAACTCTGAAAATAAACAAGTGATTAACCTGAAGCATTGTGAATTGCTTTTTGACACCTTGAAACTCAAGCTCAAGAACTGTATCCTGAATAAATCACACAATAATAAAGAAAAAGGAAGCAAAAGATGATGAAAAGTCATATAAGCTTGTTTAACAAAGATTAAAAGCCTTAAAATTCAAAAGCAGGGAAAACTGATTACAGACCTTCAGGCTGTAATGACCAGCAGGGGCAACATAAGTGACCTTGCCCATGGAACCTGGAGGAAGTGCAACATTGTGTTGCATTAAAGTGTTCTCAAAAACAGTCTGCATAGTAAATAATCAATGTTATGCTCTCTATAGAACTGAAATAGAGCTAAGAATTTTTCTGCCATCAATTAAAAGAGTATGCATTACAAACTCAAAAAAAAAAAAAATCATCCAATATTGCACAACTTACAGCATATAGATCTCCACCAGTAAGAAGATCTCCGACACCTGCAACAAGTGCAATAAAATATCAAGATTCTAAACTATACAAATAGCTGCCAAAAGTCTAACAACTGAAACAAGTGTGCTGGAAAACAAAGGCATGACTCAGTCAACTCACCTAATTTCTTAGGCTCAAAATCCCACAATATATCTTTGTCAAGGGCAGGGACAGAAACACCACGAGGAATGTAGACATCACCAGACTTTAAAGCAATAGTTTTTAGAGGGCGCTGTATTAAAGGAGAACAAAGAAATGCACTGTTAGGTAATCATTTACTAACTGCATCACTGCATGATGGTTAAACCATATTAGGCATCTAAAGCATGATGCTTGGAATAGCTGAATCATCCGAAGAACAACAACCTACAAGACAACAAATAGCCAAATAGCTTTTGAGACACAAAAGAAAATGAGTTACATGGCCAAACAGCAGCTGCACCATATGCTTATTAACAAGTAGCAAGCATCACGAATATAAGCTGCTAATTAAATTGAAACATGCCAAATGTACTTAAGTTCTTAAATTCATAGGCTAACCTGAATCCCATCAAAAATATTGCCCAAAATACCAGGCCCAAGCTCCACGGAAAGAGGCTGCAGGAAAAAACATCAAACACATAAAAGGGAGCACACTACAATCAATCAATATTGATTGCACACAAGACACCCCCGCATATATACCTTATGGGTTCGCAAAACAGGGTCATTTACCGTCAAACCAGCAGTTTCTTCATAAACTGAAATACAAGCAACAATGTTTATGTTATAGCAACTCCGAATTTCTCATGCACTATCATGTACTAAATCAAAATAATTCCACAAAAGAGAAACAGAAACACACAGAAATAAGAATATGATTAAAAGTCTATCAAGCTTTGTACCCTGAATGGTAGCTGAATCTCCCTCCAACCGAATAATCTCACCAATAAGGTTATCATGACCAACACGAACCAATTCATACATGGCAGCACCTCCCATTCCATCTGCCACGACAACTGGCCCAGAGACCTGCAAATTTTCATGGAAGAGTCAACCAAATAACACATCAAGGCTCAGTTCCACAATGTCGTCCCATTACAGTCAAGGAAATGCAAATGAGCTTGTGCATCTGTCTGGAAGTCCCACTTCCAAATGTCAAAATAGAAGTATATTCAATAATGGAGATAGGCATGATTGAAAAAAAAAAAGCATTTTGGAACATAAGTAATTGGGATTGTTCGCATGCAATGGAAAAAGAGAAGTAATTCAAAATAGGTCTAAGAGTAAGTTGTTTAGAAACGTTTGCAGCAACCAAAGAGTATAAAGCCTTTTCACCCATAACTGAAAACAAATTCAATTGCTCTGTAAAAATATGTAGGTTGCTACATTTCACAAGCCCATAATGTAGCAACACTTCTAATGTTTTTTTTTCTGGACTTACTGGTGACAGGCAACAGAATAAAGCTTAAAACACTGCTTAGAATTAGGAGAATTGGAAATAAAACTTTCTGTTCATCTCAGAGTCTATTATGAATTTGAAACCACAGATGGGCCATATTGCATGGAATCTTTTACCTACAGTTTTGGAAAACACATGGTCATTGAATAAACAGATTTATCATAGTTTAGTTGAGCACAACGTTTCCTACAACAATTCACAAATTGATGAGGCCAAAAAAATGTGATAAAACTCAGCTAGAAAGAAAATGGTACTTCATAAGAAGCTGACAAAGTACAATCAACCAACAGAAAACATTTGAAAACGTTTGAAGATCAATCCAGCAAGTTGATGCTGACAAAATGTTGAAGTCATTCTGTTTATTTTTTTCCCCTAAACTTGAACATATAGGATGGTACATTTCTTTTATCTATGGCATTCAGAAAAGCAGTCAAGTACACGAATGTAAAAGCATATGATGGAAACATTTCAATAAGCAGAAAGTCTCAACCAAAGTAATATTGAAACAAGACCAATAAAAGACCTGCTAGCAAACATGATATAAAAGTAGTATTCCTGGCTAAACAGAGATAACCAAGAATGCTTTTGCATCTGATATAACCAGGTTCAAATTCAAAACTGAGCTGGTCTCAAGACATTTGTCTGGGAATATGGTTCAAAACTAATATTCCTAAGCACAGTATTAAAGGATCAGCTTTATCTGTACCTCCAATGGATCATTTTGTACTAGTAATGATATTATGAAATACCATTTCTCACAGTCCAGCACACACCAATTCAGATGAAAGAGATATTCCAACCATAAGAAAGAAGATTTTAATTTTCGAAAATCTAGATGAGCAAAGACCAAGTTTTCAATTGAAAATTGACACCTGAGATGTAAAGAACCTGAGCACCTAACCATAACTAGATCGTAGCCCTTGCCCTCACTATGTGAGATCCACTTTGTAGATGCCTCTTTGTCATTCATTCTTTCAAAGGCACTTCATAGTTCATACCCTAGCAAAACTCTTCCCGTTTAGAAAATTTATAACCCAATAACCTTAAGTCACCTTCTCTGTTTCCAGAATTTTAGATAGACACCGTACAGCTCCTCTCAAAGAAATCTCCTAAAAACTTTGATGCACATGCCAAAACAATCTTAGTGAGTTCTTAACTCTTTCATCCCGAAAGGCATGCTCTTATGAAAAGGAAAACTTTGATAAGGTGTACAAACTAGATGGAAGACAAGCATTCAAATAGTCATGGTGGATCATTTGAAACTTGAAAGAAACTATCATGACCACAAATAAAAGACCTCATATCCTTGCTTATCAGGGTGCTTCTTAAAAGATATACTTTCCATAGTCTAAGCCTTACCATCATTCATGAAAACTTCTGTGAAGCTACACGCCAACAAACCAAATTTTTTATTCATTAATTAAACTTTTAAAAAGAAGAAATTCAGTTTTTATTTCATCAAAATATAATGAGAATTGACCTTCATGGTTGAATCTCATGAGGGGGTGAGACCTGGCTTTTCGAAAACCAGATACAAGAATGTGGTGGACAGGTCTCAGACTGGGCAAATAGAAAAATGTTTGAGATGTATTTAATTGTTACTATCAATCATACTAGGTCTTGGGGCATAGCAAAGTGTTCTAGTTCCCAGGGTGCATCATAGTTCATAGAAGTTAATGTTCACAACCATAAGAATGTGCTGGAAGGGTCACAAATCAGGGAAAGAGCAACATGTTTGAAAATGCATTTAAATGTTACAACCAGTCATACTAGGTTTCGGGATGTAGCAAAATGGTTTGATTCATGATACATAGTCCTTGGTCATAGAAGTTAATGTTTGCAATAAGGCCACCAACTGCAGTGGTTAGATACATGTTAATTACAGGCAACTCAAAAGAAAGGAGGGGGTGCAAGTTTAGCTTCTGAAGGAATGATTCAGTAGAAAACAATGGAAGTGCAATAGTCAAACGGTTTGCACTTAGCAGATCTCTTTATCTTGTTATCACACTAAGCATTTGAGCAAGAAATTTCCTTTTCTTTTAACATAATTGAAGGCATATAATTTTTGAAGAAAACCATAATAGCAACAGTCCATATACAATGTCCCTCTTCATACAGAGTATCTTTCAAAAATATATTCGGGCCATTTTTTTTCATCTAATAATTAAAATCAGAGGGACAAAGGGAGAATGTTGCCAGTTAAGGGGAAAACAAAAGTTATATTTATTATGGTGGGATGAAATTTAAACTGCTCCAGGTACATAAATGCAATAACTTATTTGTAAGTTGGTTTGGACATTCAGGGTTAAATATCTAGAAGGCATGTCTTCCTCATACAGACCAGAAATTTTACAATGATTAATTGTCGACTGAGAGAATTATGCCGACAACTGTATGTCTTTTCTCTCAAGAAACATAAAGTGGCTCTATACTTCACAAACAAACCATATGACGAAAAATCTCTCTTGACATGAAGGCTAAGTGGAAAACATAAAAAAATGCCGCAAAAACAAAAATAGAATATTTAGCGAAAAAATTCCACATCTTGCTCTCAGGTAAATAGTCAAATTAACACAGCATTTGCATGAGTCAGATGACGTCGGAGGAAGGAAGGGAGGGAAAAAACTGCAAAAATCCAACATAAATCATGATACAAATGCGTCACTACCGGGAACTTGGCAGACATTCCGACACTTCTAACAGCTTGATTACCAGATAATTTTGATCCGTCGAAATCAAGTCCAGAAAATGATCTTGAAAAGTCCATTACATTCAAAACCCACTTAGAGATGAAACGATGCGAAACGTCCAACAAATCTATTACCTCTTTACAAATTTTTTCTTTTAAAAAAAAAAGAATGAGAGAAAGAAAGAAATCTCACAAAAAAAAAAAAAAATCGCCCATAAAAAGCTGATCCACATAAAATCTGGACATCTTTGTAATTTCTAATCGCATATTAAAAAGAAAAGCCCTGAATACATCTCAAGATTTGAAAGCTCAAATCAATGAAATCATATACTCCATCAAATCTGATCCTCGTAAACAGAAGAATAAATAAGAGTCCAGAAACGATACCTTGCGGACATATCCATACTCGGTTTCCTTCTCCGAATCCTCGAAGGTCGTCATCCGATCGCCGTAGGCCATCTCGGCGGGTCGAGATCAAGAATCAAGAAAGAAGAACCGATCGGAAATCCAAATTCCACGATCCGAGGGAAGACTTCCTCGGAGATCAAGGGCGATCGCAGCGAAAAGAGAGCAAAATTTAGGGTTTTTTTTGAGAGAAGGCGAGATCTGGAAGCCCAGGGCCAGAGAGGATGAGAACGAGCACCCCGTGGGGATATACCAGGAATTGAGGCCTCAGAGAGCGATCTCCTGCACGCTAAAAAATAATGCGAGGTCGATCTCATTTCTTTAATTAAATTTACCATGTTGCCATGATTGATTGACTGTTAGATCGGCTGTCTCTCCTCGAACAGCATTACAGCAATCTGCCGCCGTTCGATGAGATAGCAGGTCAGAGATTTGGCGGGACCTCGGACGAAGATGTGGGCCCACAGAACCGACTTTGGGATGTCGCTTGAGTTCCTGCCACGTCGAGAAAAAGAGAGCGCTGTCCGCTGACTTGCTGTGAGCCAATGTCCTTCGCCCACGTTTAAATCGTGTCTCATCGAAAGGGACTCGAGGAAGAATTAGAGGGAAATGGTGCAGCTCACGGGCTGCGGAGAGATACACCTTGGGCTTGGCTTGTGGAGAGATGCGCCTTGGGCTTGGCTTGGGAACCGGTTGGGCCTGGAACATTCGTTCTCTACAAAATTGGGTATGTTAAGGATCGCCGGAGTTGGCCCTGAAACATTCGTTCTCTAGAAAATTGAGCGTATCAAGAATCGCTAGATCCAAGACAGCTTAGTCTTATCGCTTTAAAAAGTTGTATTGTCAAAATACTGATTTTTTTTCATAAATCCGATTTATTACATAAATTTAGTGTAAGTATATCCATAAAAATTTAAAAATAAAATATTTAAAGATTAAAAAAAAAAAATCTAGTATATATTGGGATACGGTGATCTAGTATATATTGGGACATCCAGTTTGAAGCACTATTAGCTTATCTATAGGTATGTATCATCTCATAAGAAAATAAAAGTTCATGTGACTAACGAGAGAACAACTTGTTCTTCTTTCTATCTGCTTTCGACATCGTCTATCCTCCTTTTTTTAGCATAGCTCCACTCTAATAATGTTAAAGAGCTCCTTTGGCCCGTCACAACTCGCAACTCTAACTTTCCTTCGACGTCCTATCTTTCTTCTCTTCTCATCAAATCCCGATGACCTAAATTTTCATAAATTGGATGTTCTTTGCCTCACAAACTTGGCTCATTGCTGTAGTCTTCGAAGAGGTGCCTAAAATTAGATTGTCATTAGTAAGACAAGTGCGTGCTAGCAATACAATAAATGTGTATCAACGAATAGTTAGGTATGCATTAGAGGAGACTTAAGTGTGTATTATGTTGACAAATATTATGTATTAGCTAAATAACAATTTAGACTTATATTGCCGTTTCATTCTGATCTCTTTTCGCATCCATTATTGCCTTTGCCCAGCCCCTAGGGCCTCTTTCCCCTCCTTGCCTACTTCCCCCAGCTCCTTCCCTCTTTCTATCTCTCTCTATGTGGGCCCCCTTCCTCGATTAGGTCTCTCCTCCTCTCTCATTCTCTCTCTCTCTGTAAGTGCACCTCCTCGATTAGTTCTTCTCCCTCTCTGCTAGCTCTCCAGGACCATGCCCTCCTCTCCTTTCTCTTTCTCTCTCTTCAGTGCAGATATCTCCCTCTAGTTACGTTGAAGGAAAAAACTGAGAAGTGGTAGCAAAGGTAAGGTGATGGTGGCAGGGAATGGTGGTGGAGATAATAATGAGTGTTGGGGAGATGGAACAACTGAAGGATGGTATGAAAAATAATGTAAAGTTGGTGCAGCTAGCAAAGAATACTGCAAAGAGGGTAGATGGGTAGAATACAACTAGATTCATTTGAGTTTTGAATTTTGAACTAATATGTGGCTCGTTGGATAAGATCATTGTGTTGTTTAGGTTTGTTCAGCATTGTTGGACTTTTCCCTTTCCTCCTCCTTTGTTTTGTTTTTCTTTTGCTTCTTGAGTAAAACAATTGAAGGATGCCTAGAAGGATCACTAGAATTAACTGAAACAAAAAAAAGAAAGTACACACACACACACACACACACACACACACAAAAACAAAAAAAATGACTACCTTAGTTTGTGATATTCATCAATACACCATAAGGCGTGTCTTAACAAAATAATAGATGCATCAACAGACGGTTGGGCATATATCAGCATACGGAGAGTTTGTATTGTAGATGGTAGTATTTTGGTGCTCCAGTCGAGTTCTAGAGAGAAGATGGGAGAAAGATGTGAGAGAAGAACAGACGAGACGAGGGGAGGAGACTGGTGTCTTTGCATGCACGACGATCTTGATAGGGTTCCTTCCCATAGGCTTTTTATTCACTAAGAGGCCTATTACAAGAGTACATTATGTACGGTCTATGATACTGTATAGGAATTCTCATGCAGAAGTACGTGTTTTCGGTTATATTTGTGGTTGTTTCTCTGTTGATACAATGGGGCTTAACTAGCACTCACGGAATGGGTGGCCCTGGTTCACAAGCGTCACATGCCCGACTAAATGATGATGACCATTTTCTCTCCTTAGTAACGGAATCGTTTGATGGATGCCAATCATTGATCAACTTTGCCGTGTCCATATTCATCATTTCATATCCGAGGTTTTAGGGTAATCAGCTCTTTCTAGGTCAAGCCTGAGATTGAATCTAGGCTTGCACTCCGAGCGCAAGCTCTAGACTGTAGACCAAGCCTCGACAGAGTTAGGATTGACCATCCGGCCTCGAAAATTAGGGTTTTTGTTCAATGACGGGGGCTTGTGCTAAGGAATGCATGATGATCATCGATGCGAAATGGCTGGATTATGGTGCTCGAGATTGAGTGGTTTTGGATTTAGTATTTGTTTCGCGAACATAGTTTAGTTACGTTCGCATTGGAAGCAAATCAATTAAATCCCAAACAGTCTTTTGTTTGATATTGGTCTCAAGAGAGATTCCTTCATGCAATCATGGCTATTTATGTATTGATTGTATGATGAAAAACACATGCCTGCATGCTCTCTCTCCCTCTCCCTGTTTTTACCTCTCTCTTTTTCTGGGTAAATCAGTTAAATTATTAGAAACACAATCAGAGGCCCATGTCAATTGCAGGCTAAAATCTTTTCGGCCATAGCAATGGCTGGAAAGAAAGTGCCTTTTCTATCAATCAAGTACCCTACTTTTTCTCAAATTCAAAAAAGAGGAGGGGGATAGTCTCAGTTCTCGGCATTGAGAACCATTCACTGAGAATAGAGAAACTCTGGGGAAGTTAACGGCTAGTTACGCCATACCTCAGAGGTGCTTAACGGCTAGTTACGCCGGCGTTTTCCTCCGGCGGTCGTCACCGGTCCAGTCTGACAACCCGGAGGGGGGGGGGGGAGGCTATCGTCCTCATTCATCCTTGCAGGCGGGTCCAGCGGGCCTTCGCCCTCGGCCCTCCTCGCAGGCGGATCCCGGCTCTCGCCTCTGTGCTTCTTTTCCAGATAACTCCCTTTCTTTCTCGCAGGTGGATTTCGGACGCCCGTCATGGATCGGAAGGGGAAGGGGAAGGCGCCGGCGGGGACGGAAGCGGGAGGCATGGCGAGAGGCTCAGGTAAGCCCAAAACATTCGGTGGAGTATCCGATGGCGGTCGTGGGGAGCACTCCGGTGCCTGGTCGAGGCCGGGGCCGTGGGTGACTCAGTGGCCCATGGCCGCGGAGATTGAGCGGCTGAGCCGCCGCTTCCCGGAGGTCGTGACGCTCCGGGAGGAACCCATTGCGGCGGCTCGCGTGGAGTGGGATGGGAGGGCTGTCGTGGTACGCAGCCTGGGACGCCGAGTTCCGGCCGAGTGGGTAGCCAAGGATGTGGCTACCCGAGCCAAGCTCCAGGATGTGGTGGCCGTCCCTCTTGCGGACGGCTACCTGGCTCTACGATTCCGATCATCGGCGGACCGAGAGCGTGCCCTTAATCTGGGACCCTGGGTAGTGGGGGGGCAGCTCCTTGCTATGACTCCCTGGGTCCCTGATTTTGAGCCAGGGGAGGAGACGGTGTCGCCGGTGGAGGTGTGGCTTCGTCTTCCCCGCTTGCCACCGGAATATTGGACACCGGCGACCATCCTAGATATAGCAAGTAGGGCTGACCGACCGATCGCCGTGGACGCTGTCACCGAGCAGCGACGGGCGATGGCGTTCGCCCGGGTGAAGGTTGCAGTCGATGCATCCGAGCCCCTCAAACCTGGAATCCGGATCCAGGGGAAGACGAAGGTGCGGTGGCAGCCCTTCGTCTTCGAAAATATACCTCTCCTCTGCCCCCGGTGCGGGCGAATGGGCCATCTGGAGGCGGCCTGCCGGTTCCCGATGGCTCCTGGGTGGGTGGAGGATCCGCCACCAGTGGCGGTGGACCCTGGTGGCGGGTCGGTTTCGGCGCCCCCCGGTGTAGGGGAGGAGAACCCAGGGCTGGTGTTTGGCCCCTGGATGGTGGCGACGCGGCGGAGGCCTCCGCCGCGGGAGTCACGACCACCACGGCCGAAGGAGACTCCGCCAGTGCCTGGATCGGGCCCGTCCCGGCCGCCCTCTCCGGTAGCTAGACCGGAGATGTCTGTGCCTGACCCGCAGCCTGAGTCGCCCGCCGCTCGACCACCATCGCCAGTTGTCCTACCGGTGTCCCCTGTGGACACCGAAGGCTGGCAAAAGCCGACGAAAGTCGCCAGGCGACGATCGCCGGCGGGTGGAGGGGAGAGCTCGCACCGGGATCCCTCGATCCCGCTTTGGGTCGACTCGGTCGATGACCTCGACGAGGTCGACCGAGTGGCTGACTCGGCCCTGATCGTCTCTCGGCCCAGCGAGCCGAGTCGGGGCTGCGCCAAGCGGGCCAGGGCCCCGGCGGGCCCTGGTCCGCCAAGGGGCCCAGGCAAGCAGGCCCAGTCGATTAGGCTGGGCCGCCGAGCCCGGGCCTTCAGAGCCCGGCGCGGGGCCCACGGCGCGTCCCGCGCCGATGGCGCGCCCCGCGCCGATGGCGCGCCCCGCGCCGTTGGCGGGTCGCGCGCGGGTAGCAGGCCGCGTCCGCGGGCTTCGCGACGGGCGGGGGTTGTGCGGGCCCAGCTAGGTGCACGGACGGCGACTGGCCATACCACTCTCTCGCGGGCTCTCCGTGGGCTACGCGGGATTGGCCGGCCTGGGCAACGGCCCTTGCTGCAGGGACGGGGCCCGCTAGCTCAATTAGGGGGGGATCCTAGTGGACCATCAGCGGGGGGCCTACAAGCCCAGTCAGCTGAGTATTTGGGGATTGGGGCTGCGCAGGACTCTCAGGATTTGCAGGTCCAGGATGATCCGGCCTTAGATCTCGGGGAGCCAGCTGGCCCTTTCCAGTATAGGTCTCCAGGTCGAGGACCTGTCCCAGTGCAGGGGACCCACCTGCTTGTTGGTCAGACCCCTCCTGGGCGGGACCCTTGGGATTCACTTGAGGGCTCTGGGAGAGGGCCTGATGGTGTCTACCGGTTTGGTACTCTGACCCAAGCTTTGGGCGAGCAGCACGTGGCTAGCCCAGGGATGCCACTGGAGGCAGGTCTGGTAGAGCCCCTAATGCCACGTGATGAGGCGACAGGGGTGCCGCTCGGAGAGGCGCCACATGAGGGTCTCCCGGATGCAGATGCCAGTGGTGACTGCTCCACGGGTTTAGCTACGGCAGAGGGGGACCACCCAGCTGTCGTGCGACTCATCAGGGCGGCAGTCATGTGCGAGGTATCTGGTGAGGTCGAGCAGCTGGGGGATTTAGGCCGCCAGCCTGAGCTAGCTCCCGAGGCCCAGGGGGGATGTACTTGAGGCCGACCGAGCAGTTGTTGATCCATGAGGATTCTAGCCTGGAATTGTAGGGGGCGGCCAAGCCGGCCTTCATGTCCTCCTTTAAACGGCTAGTACAGCTCCACTGTCCTGAGATTTGTTTTCTCTACGAGACACGTTTGTCTGGTGATGGGCTTGGTTGACTGAGGCGACGCCTGGGGAGGGACTGGGAGACCTATGCAGTCGAGTCCCAGGGGCTGTCTGGTGGCCTTTTGATCCTGTGGAGGCGGGGGGTGGCGAGGATTGATGTCTTCCACAACTGTTCTCAACAGGTAGTGATGGTAGTATCGGAACCTGAGGCGGACCCTTGGGTGCTGTGCGGTGTGTATGCGAGCACGGATTACAGGGTCAGGAGAACCCTTTGGCATGAGATTACCAACTTGCTTGCCCAAGGTATCCCAACGGTGGCAGTTGGTGATTTTAATTGTATCCAAAGTGCGGATGAAAAGAGGGGAGGTGCGTCTTTCACTGATAGGATTGATAGAAGGGAGTTTCGCGACTTTGTACAGCTAAATGGCTTGGTGGACTTAGGCTTTTCGGGGCCACGGTTCACCTGGTGCAACAATCAACCTGGCGGTGCTAGGGTGTGGGAGCGGCTAGATAGGGCCTTTGCTTCCCCAGACTGGATCCTTCGCTTCCCCACCTGCCGAGTTAGCCACTTACCCCGGATTGCATCAGATCATTGCCCCTTGTTGATTTCGACCTCATCGGTATCGGGTCACCATAGTCCTTTTCGCTTCGAGAAGATTTGGCTTTCGTACCCCCAGTCCTGGGACATCGTTCGCGATGCGTGGCGTGTTCCGGTGCAGGGGGACGCGATGCGGCGAGTCTCACGCAAACTCGAGTTGACCAAACGGCGGCTCCGCCGTTGGAATCGCGAGGTAGTGGGCGATATTTTTCGGAGATTGGAGGGGGTGGAGGAGGAGATTACGACACTACAGAAGAGAGAAGACCTACGGGGTGCACTCCCGGAGGAGGACATGTCTCATCTTTGGGGGCTTCTTGCGACGCACCACTCACTGCTACGGCAGCATGAGATTTTCTGGCGACAGAAATCTCGGGTCCAATGAGTTAACGAGGGTGATCGCAACACCAGGTTCTTTCATCGGACGACTGTTATTCGGCGTCAGCGGAGTATGATCCACTCACTGCGTGATGGGTCTGGCCGCCGAGTGGAGGGTGAGCCTGCCGTTGGACAGGTTCTACTCGACTTTTTCCGCGCCAGATGGACTGAGGATGAAGGCCCTGGTGCTGATGACCACTTTCCGCGGGTTGATGTAGGTATTGCTGATGATGAGAATACGACCCTGGTTCGGCCGGTGTTGGCGGAGGAGGTGCAGGAGGCAGTCTGGGCGCTGGCAGCGGACAAAGCTCCAGGACCAGATGGTTTCCCCCCTTTCTTCTTCCGTAGATATTGGGGTATCATTCGGAGAGCTGTGATCGAGGCTGTTCAGTGTTTCTTCACTCAGGCAGCCATGCCTGAGGATTGGAAGGCTACTTTCATTACGCTCATCCCGAAGCGCCAAGAGGCAGTAGAGCCGGGTCACTTTAGACCCATCAGTCTGTGCACAACCTTGTACAAGGTTGTGGCGAGGATCATGGTGGGCAGGATAAAGCCCCTACTGCCGGACATCATCAGCCAAGAGCAGGGGGCATTCATTGCGGGAAGGAACATTTCCCACAATGTCATGCTAGCTCAGGAGATGATGTGGGATCTCCAGCGAGCATCAAAGCGTGGCAGTTTGATGGCTGTCAAGCTGGATATGGAGAGGGCTTATGACAGGATCAGATGGAGCTTTCTCCGGAGGGCACTGGAGGCTTATGGCTTCCACAGGCGATGGATTGGATGGATCCTAGGGTGTGTCCAGGGGCCAAAGTTTTCTATTTTGGTCAACGGCACACCTTCGGTGTTTTTTGAGTTTACTATGGGGCTGCGGCAGGGATGTCCCTTATCCCCTTACTTATTCATCATTTGTTCTGATATATTGTCCCGTGCCCTCCAGAGGGCGTGTGCAAGCCGGGAGCTGGAGTCCTATGTTCCAGCACCGGGGGCAAGACCTGTCTCTCACCTACTTTTTGCTGACGATTGTCTTCTCTTGTCTAGGGCGCGGGTTTCGGAGGCACGTGTACTTCGCAGAGTGTTGGCAGATTACTGTGCGGCATCCGGACAGAGAATCAACTTCACGAAGTCTGCCATCCAGTTCAGCCCTAGCACAGAGAGCAGAGTCAAACAGGAGATCAGGAGTATCTTGCAGATGCCCGAGCAGGAGGGGACTCTGGTTTACCTGGGAGTTTCCATCACAGGCCGGAGGCTACGAGTGGCGGAGTGCTCGGAGTTGGTGCAGCGGGTCGAGAGTAGGCTGGAGGGATGGAGGGCATCATCTCTATCCATGATGGGGAGGCTGACACTTGTCAGATCGGTGCTTGGGTCCATGCCGGTATATCTCATGGCCAACACTGTGGTCCCTAAGACGACTCTGTTGAAGATTGAACGTCTTCTCCGGAGCTTCCTCTGGGGGTCCCGTGGTGGGGGTCGTGGGGTACATTTGGTGGCCTGGGAGCGGGTATGCCGGCCCACCAGTGAGGGTGGTCTGGGAGTTCAGTCCCTTCTGGAGCGGCGTGAGACACTCATTGCACGGCATGCAGCTCGTTTTTTGTTGGAGCCATATGGGCTTTGGAGTCGGGTGATGGCAGCCAGATATGGCCGAGGGAGCTCCGAGGTGGCACGGCGTGGTCGCCGCATCTCTTTCATGTGGCGTGAGATTGGGAGGTACCTGCCGACCGTGTTAGCTCATACCAGGTGGCTGATGGGCGATGGCCGGACCATTGTTGTGACTGATGACCCGTGGGTAGATACCATTCCCTTGAGATATTGGCCGACGACGGTGGATTTCGAGGCAGCAGTGGGGCTCCGGGTGTGCGACCTCTTAGCACCAGGGAGGGCAGAGTGGGACGTGGACAGACTCCATCAGTTGTTCGGGGCACATCTAGCCGAGAGGATCCTTTCTCTGCCAGTACCAGGTTGCAAGGGCCCAGATGTCAGGGTTTGGAGCACTTCATGCAGGGCCAGTGTGAGGCTGGGTGATCTGGCCCGGGTGATCCAGTGCGAGCATGAGAGTGGATGGGACGGTGCCTGGATTTGGAGGTCTAGGCTCCATCCGAGAGCAGCACTTTTTCTATGGAAGGTGATGTGGGACCGCCTTCCGACGAGAGCTGTGCTGAGCCGACGTGGTCTGGGGATCCCTGCGGAGTGTGGGGCCTGCGGTGCGGATGAGTCAGTTGATCATGTACTATTTAGATGCTTTTGGGCGAGGCAGACATGGCAGTGGACGGGTATCCCAGAGGAGGTTTGGCGGGAGAGGAGACTGTTTCTACAGATGATACGTCAGTGGCTGGCTAGTCCCCGGACATGTCAGGAGGCTATCCGAGCGACTTGCACCGCCCACCAGATCTGGCTGGCAAGGAACGCTCGCACTTTTGGCGAGCGTAGGATGTCGCCGAGGTTTGTTGCGGAGTCCGCTCGAGTACTGGCGATAGAGTCCAGACCTACCAGCCCTTCAGATACGACCTTGATAGCTCGGGACACCTGGGGTTCCTTCTCTACTCAGGCAGCTCCTCGGACGGTGTTCTTCACCTGGGAGCCCCCACCCCCGAGTTTCCTCAAGGTCAATTTTGATGGTTCAGTACTAGACAGTGGTACACGAGGCGGTGCCGGCTTCGTCATACAAGACCCTCACTCTAGGGTAGTGGCAGCGGGCGGTTGCCGGCTATTCGACACATCAGTGCCAGCGGCGGAGTTGCGAGCTGCCTGGGCCGGCCTTTGCCATGCGCGGCGGGTACTACGGGCTAGCTCGATCATCTTGGAGGGCGACTCATCCACTGTCATTGGGTGGATTCGGCGGGAGAGCACTGACCATCCTCTGATCCGGGATATTAGGATGATGGTGAGGGATGTTGTGGCCTTTGAGGCCAAGCATGTATTCAGGGAGGCCAACGGGGCGGCTGACTGGGTAGCTGCATATGCAGCACACCATTCGGGATACGCCCTGTGGGCAGGAGAGCGGGAGTTGCCATTGGCACTACGCGAGATTTTGTATTTTGATGTTCTTGGGTGTATTCGGACACGCGTTGTCTGAAGAACCCGTTTTAAGCAAAAAAAAAAAATAAAAAAAATAAAAAAAGAGGAGGGGGGGGGGGGTCGGTCAATCAAGTAATGGAAAAAAAAATACCCTACTTTTTCATATGCGTGCGTTGGGTGGGTTGGGTTGGGGTGGGGTGGGGTCTTGAAATTTTTGGAGTCACATTGCCTTGCTATTGGGACGTAAAGTGGCCAAGCTGCAGACCACATTGAAAATTATTTAGGTTGGATCTCAATACTTAACCTATTAAGGGCTCATGATTTGATTATTATAATTATTTTTAATTTGTAGAGCTACAAATTGCATCTAATTGCACCATACATGATATGCTCAATTATAATAGCATACCCAACTCCTAAATTACATTCTGATCACATTATAAACTATGCATATCGTTTTGCTTGCTTATAGAAATATTTAAAACAGCCCAAGGCACAATTTCACAAAAGAACCAAACATCACTTCTTTATTTAGGAGGCTAGCTAGTTTAGATAAAGCTTTAACTTGCCGTTAGATTGTAGATTGTTAGATCAAGATATCTTTTCAAATCATTTTTATGGCCAACATTTAAGCATACATGCGCAAATATTAGTCCCAAGTATCCTCTTCCTTCTATGCCTTTTACCTGTATAGCTGTTACTTTTTCCAGTCACATGTCCTTCATTTTTATCCAAAAGATATTGCTTGTTCTCTCATTTTGTCACTCAATGATCAATAGGTCTTTAATTACTACATGCGCAATCAATAATTTAGGAATCTAGAGCATATGGATATTCTCAAGCATTATTTATACATTAAAATTTAAAGCCACATTTATATGTGCTAATTGAGACTTTCTTCAGCAATTCTGAGTTACTATTCCAATATTTTATATGTGCTAGTAACATATAAAACATATGCCTTGAACTTGAAGAATAGTTATAGTAATAATAATAAACCTTACTATTCCAATATTTTATATGTGCTAGTAACATATAAAACATATGCCTTGAACTTGAAGAATAGTTATAGTAATAATAATAACCACCCCCCCCCCCCCCCCCCCCCCCCCCTCCTCTTTCTTTTCCATTATTTGCTCTTATACTAGGACAAACAAAGCAACACTAAAAATGAATATCTTTACTTACGTCAATCGATTTTCGCTAAACAATACCCAGAATAATGTACTCCTATTTTCCATGCTTTTTCCATGGTGTTTCTTTTCTCTTTTTTTTTTTTTTTTGAGAAAACATGTTTTAGAAGCCGAGCAAAGTTATAATTAAAGTAATTATGGATGCAAAATTTATCAAGTATGTTGATGATCACAAATAACTTATTGTTATGTGATTTCTAGGAGAGAAAAGGGGCCAGGAGAGCCATCTTTAGCAAACAAATTTCAAATTCAAGTGAATGATTTTTTTATTGTGCTATTTGCTATCTTAAAATGATATGTGAATCCAATTAAAAAAGAAAGAAAGAAAGAAAAACACTCCTCGATGCATCGATAAATCAATGAACGTAACTTCATAAAATGATCATCTGGACATCCCAAACCCTCCTAGATTAATGGAATGAATAGCTACTAATTTATGGTTGAAGAAGTTTGCATGCTGAGTCACTAAGATATAAAACACATCATTTTGTTTAATAAAAAACAGATGCCTCTCAACCATCAACCATCAACCATCAACCATCAATATCTGAACTAAATAATAATATTGCCCATGATAATGCACTGTTCAGTGTCACAGTCTATACAAGCATTACACATCTATGAGAATAATACTATTCATGATAACGTAGCAGCGGCAGCGGCGGCACCAAAATTTCCAAGGGAAGACCCCCAAAAGAAGCGGGGACACGACAACGGATAGGGTGGCAGGAGACTGGCTCCAGAGGAGAAGGGAAAGCGATATTTGGCCTCTTCTTTTTATAACACTTGCCTGACTTCAACCACCATTATTTCACCAGTGGAACTTGAAATTATTGAAAAAAGGGGGTGTATACATCAACGAATCCAGTTATTTTTTCCCGATGGTTCGCTTGTGGGGGAACCAACCGCCCGATTACCCGGTCCAGCGGACCGACTGTTTCCCGGTCATAGCGGAAGGAGAGTAAGGGAAGGGCCCAGCTGACGTGTCGAACAGGAACTGGCGGGATTCGGTTGTCTGTTGGGAGGCCGGTGGGCCCTGACACACGTGGCTTGTTTCCCGACCGCACGTTGGGTTTGGTCGGAATCCAAGGGATCCCACCAGCGCCTCCACATGGCACCCCGCCTATTGACTTGACATTAGCGGCTTGTGTTCCTAATGTGCCCCTAAGAGAAAAATTTGATGTTGAAGAGTTTTTTTCCCAGATTTTTAAAACCACCTCCTTTATTATGGAGGGAGACTCGGCTACTATTATTGGGTGAATCCTAAAGGATCCGAGGGTGTCGGAATACGACCATCCCCTACTCTGAGATATTTGGGTCATGGGCAGAGATGGAGAGACCTTTCTAGCCAAGCATGTCTATATGGAGACTAATGGAGCCGCGGATTGGATGGCTTCTTACGTGGTTAGTCATTCAGGCAGCACTCTATAAACACAGGGTAGAGAGCTACTCAGTAACTCAGGGCTCTCCGCGATATTTTATTTTCAAACTTTATTGGATATGTTCGTACTCGTATACTGTGAGGCATCCACCTAAATGCAAAAAAAAAAAAAAACATCTTTGTTTTATCTACGTTCCTTAAAAGAAAATATGGGGCGGGGTGTTAGAGGATGGTCCTCTATTTTTTCTTCAACATATATTTTCTATATGTCATCTCTTCAAAATCTAGCCATAAAAAAATATCAATTAGAGAATACATTTAACCTATAGATAAATCTAGAATAACATAAAAACTTTATAAGGTAACATTAAAAGAAATTTCTTAGGATGCAATTTTTTTTTTTTTTTTTTTTTGAGAGAGAAAGGAGACTAATGGATGTAATCCCTATTAGTTGCCAAAGTTTTATTCAAAATAAAAGAAGAAAGAAATGTACATTTAGCATAAGTTACAATATAGAAGAGAAGTAGATAATGCTGGAATATACGGGATTATAAGAGAAACTGAAACTGCTGCTTCTACGAGATTCCAAAAGAAAAACATTTTTTCATGGGTTGAAGACAAAAGAGAGACTCATAAGAAAAGAATCTGAGTGCAATCAGAATGCAGCAAGTAAAAATATCCTATGGATGATCAGAAGGCTGCAGGATTCTCTCCATAATAGTTTCTAGTAGAGATAAAGATTGAAGGTAACGTTTAAAATTCCCAAAAGTGATGAGAATGAAGCAGCTTTCCAATCATGAAGCTAGAAGACTTCTCCATTCGGTTATGTATGAAAAGATAGAAATAAAACAACAACAATCTTGGATATTTACTTAATTTCTGAAGAAAAAAAGAGGGGCAGGAGCCTCAAAAGTGCAAGGCAGAGTAACTAGTATCAGTCAGACTAGTTAGATCTGCACCAATGTACCAATATTTATTTAAAAAACAGGGATAAATAAGTAAATATCAATAGCAAGAGGAGACAGCGAGTAGCTATCCTCATTTTCTGGGGCATCTTCAGCTGTAGAGGCGATCATCTTTTGAGTGATAAGTAGATATATATATATATATATATATAGTGGCTAAGAGCTGCAAATTAAGTAGAGGTTCACAGCCTCAAACCACCGTTGTCATGCAAAGAAGCCAACCTTGCTCCACTTTCCACCAGAAAATCAGAACTTGAGAGTGTTAAAATACCTGGTTTTTAGCATTCAGCGACTCCTCTATTCTTCTTCTTTTCTTTCTTTTAATTGATTCCACTAAGGTAAAGCCTAGGCCAACTAGGATGATATCTCAGCCTCCTTTTTAAATGATAATTCCGAGTCTGATCTGATCAGATGGTCATTGACAATAAACCCTAGTGAGCAGTTAATGTCCATCTTGGGCTCCATGGTTTTGAGTAATAGAAGGAAAAGTTGCATGGAATAGAGCTAGGAGTACTCTGCGTTTATCAACATCCTTACATAAAGTTAGCTAGAAATTAAGGCAGAATATTTGCGCCAGAAGAAATTGTGAAGTGTTTTTTGTTTTTGTTTGTTTTTGTCTATTGGAAAGAAGGGACATGGAAGAAGAAGATAAGGAGCAGGTCTTGCCTCCTGGCTTCAGATTTCATCCCACTGATGAAGAGCTTGTCAGTTATTATTTGACCCACAAGATCTACAAATCCAATTTCACAGCAAGAGCTATTGCAGTCGTTGACCTTAATAAGTGCGAGCCGTGGGATCTTGCAGGTATGTGAGATATCAATTCATGGTTCCAGTCTGAAGCTTATATTACTACTCTCTGCTTCAATTTGAGATCAAACAGCTTCATGAGAACTTTAAATTTAGTTGTATTATAGAATATTCATGTCATTGAAATATGAGAAAGAGCGTGATCGCATTGAAGTTTGTTTGAGTAAGAATTTCGAAGCTTGGTTTTTGGATGCCTTGTTTTGTGTAGGACTAAACAGAGTAAGTTTTGTTTTATTTCTTGTTTGGTAACACTACTATCTCTGCTTCAATTTGAGATCAACTAGCTTCATGACAGACACTTAATTGAGTTGTACATAGATTATTCATGTCATAGAACTTTGAGAAAAAAGCTCTATCCCATAGAAGTTTTGTTTAAATAAGAATTTGAAAGCTTGCTGTTTTGATGTCTTGTTTTGAGAGAAAAGCTCATGATGCCTTGTTTTGATGGATTCAAAGAGATTTTTCCTCACCAACCGTTAATACAGTTGATTGGCACAGAACCACAGAGAGAGAGAGAGAGAGATTTCTCTCATGTCAAATTTAGTGCAAGAATACGAGGATTGATGTCCAAATTCCCATGAGATCTAGTTTTTTTTTCAAACTTGACCTCTTTAGGAAACAAACATTTCAAGATAGATTTCTTTAGGGAAATCTTATGCTAAATAGTCCAACAAACATTCGGTTTTCTCCACAAGCTACACATATGATGATAATAATGCTCATGATTGTATGAGTAGGGAAAGCAAAGATGGGAGAGAAAGAGTGGTACTTCTTCAGCCTAAAGGACCGCAAGTATCCAACTGGACTTCGGACAAACCGTGCAACAAGTGCAGGTTACTGGAAAATTACAGGGAAAGACCAGGAGATCTTTAATAGACATACTTCAGAGCTAATCGGAATGAAGAAGACATTGGTCTTCTACAAAGGCAGAGCTCCAAGAGGGGAGAAAACTAGCTGGGTCATGCATGAGTACTGTCTACAGTCCAAAACCAAAACCACGTTTGAAGCCCAAAAGGTAATCGTCTTTTCCCTTTTTTTTCCTTCTTTTTTTTAACAAGAATTTAATCTAATCAGTTTGCTTTGCAAACACTTAGGTGTATGCCACTCATTGAATGCACATTGTGGCCGTTTTTTTACTTACGTTTAGATTTATTAGGTTTCAAATTCTGCAGTCTTTTGGAGCTAAACATCGATGAAGTCAGAAGATAGATAAGAACCTGAACCTGAACTTGCTTTTTTCCTTTTTCTCCTTCTCTTTGAGTTGTTGATAGCATTTCTATGCCTGCAAAAGCCATAATTCAGACAGAGAACTGAAGAATCTTCCTTTAGTTTATGTCAGCTTCCACCATGCCAAAACTCGATCAGTATTGACTTCACTTCACCTCAGAGTTATTTATCAATGAATTAACATCCATGAATCCATCAAAAGCTCTAAACTTAGACTCAATTATATACAGTGATCTGTATCCAAACATATGGCTGACAAACTAATGAAATAATGAAATCAGCAACCACTTTGATGATACGACTATCTGGACATGAAAACACTGGGGAAGATTTTGCGCCGGCAGGAACGCCGTATTTTTTCTTTCCAATTTCGATTCCAAACAAAAAAAATTAATATTGGCTATTCATCGACCACATGTTTCTCTACAAGACTTCTTAAACTCCACAGGAGTGGGTGGTCTGCCGAGTATTCAAGAAGAGCTGCAGAGAGAAGAGATGCCTCCCCAGCCAGCCTCAGCCTGATCATCAAAAGCTTCAAAAGAGTTCTGCCTTCATGCCATCAGTGACGCAGGCCAAGACGTACCAAGTGGCTGGCAGCAGAAAGGGCTATACAGAGCTGACAAGGCCATCTAAGGCAATTCTAGGCCTGAGCCCACCGAGCCAGCCACAGTTTGGTTCAGCTGGGAGCTTCACGCTGTCATCAGGTCTTGGATTACTCCATCCCACGGTGGCTGCCATGGAGGCATGGACCAACTGTATCCTCTCAAGTGCTGATATGGAGGTATGGCTGCCTCATGTGGATTCTAATGTGGAGCTTGAGAACTATTGGCCCCCTTGTTTGAGTGGAAAAGAGACTCATGAGAGCCTAATATAAGCTTCTTGTGCCAAAAGAGTTGAGCTTTCCTTCAGCAAAGAAACCTGTTGTGTTCTCAGATATGATATGATAATACGGGTTAAACTTAAAAAGAAGAAAAGATGATACTTGGGTTCATTTTGGAACTCCTTATTGGAAGTGCAGCACAGGGGATCTGATACCTAAAATTGTGGTGTAATATTTTGAGTTATCATTGCTTTTTTTCTCTGTTTACCGGAGATTAAACAATGCATTTAATAAGATGGATTTCGATCTTCCTACTAAGCTTTCGTCGATTACAGAGAACACTCTGTTGCTTAAATAATTTGATTAGTCAAGAATCAAACACCATTCCACAAACTATGACATCAGGCCATAAGCCAACTGACAGAAGATCAAAAATATGATTTCAAGCACTGGTACAGCCAGCACCGTCAAATGCAAAAAAAATTCATCGCAGCTACATTGCTACATTGTTTCCATACGTTCCTGTGCTGACTCAAATGCTGCAGATTTAGCTAATGCTGCATCTAACGATGCAAATTTTCACTCAATTAACAACGCCTGGCACCAAGTTTGGCAATATCGCCCTCTACTGAATACACCTTAGTTTAACATGGTAGCCAAGTATCTAAATCGATGTCCTAACATGGTATAGGAATGGAATCCGAAGTTAACACCTCTGTTACAAACTAATTGCAAATTAACTAAAATTTACTTGTAAACAAATACAATTCAGCGAACAAGAAAATAGTAGAAACATAAAAATTGTCAGTATCATTCATAGGCAAACGTTTTCTCGCTAAACCAAAGTAAACATAGCACAAACCTACGGCCTAAAGGGCAAACCATTGCCTCTGTCCGAGTCCTCTTGCATAAATTGGCTTAAGTTCAATTTAAAATAGCATTAGTCTTTTACAATGTCATGATAGCTATATAAAGACAAGATCGAGTTCTCACAAAAAAAAAAAAACAATGCAGAGAATTTTTCTCATTTTCCATAATAGAAAAAAAGAAATCCACAGAGAAAAATGAATCCTAAAATGAGAAATACAACCCCTCAACCCCATAAAATATTAGCAAACCGTGCCACAGGATAGTCAGACTTCTAGCAAGGCGATTGCCAAGACTAATGTTTTATGTTAAAAAGAAATGACGAGCTTCGACTTGTCCCGGCAACTTGCCTGCCGAGACTGGCTCATATTTGACAAAAAGCCTGGTAACCGCGGTCCCAACAAATCCCGGAACAAGTTCACATATGACACAAACTTGTTATGGCGAGTTCCAACCAGTCCGGGCATACAAAGACGTGAGCTAACAGCTGCAAGCAAGCCGATAAAAAAAACTAATATATGTTTTAAAACAAGGCTGATGAGAAACCATATAAACTTTTTTTCTTCCAAAAAAATTTGAACATTTTTTAGGTGAAGAAACAGGTAGTAGGGGTGGCCGCTTATGTGGCTAATTATTCTAGAAGTACCTTGTAGGAGAGTTGCTCCAAACGCTCCGTGACATTTTGTTTTTTAACTTTATTGAATGTATTCGTACATGTAAAATATGAGTAGCCTGCTTAAGTTAAAAAAAAAAAAAAGAAAAGAAAGAAACTCGCGGTACCATCAGATATTACATGACAACAGCACGTTCCAAAACCTTGCTTCAGAAAATTATAGCTACTGGTCCCACGACGTTGCCTGCCAAGACTAGTTCATTTTTCGATGAAAAAGTTGGTAGGTAGTCAATCTTTCATCTAATTACGGCATGTGGTCTGCCGACACTAGGTGATAATTAGCAAAAACTTAATCACAAGTTACACAGCACACTGCCTCCCAAGACCAGAAGATTTATATCTGAAGATCAGCAAAAACTTAGTCACAAGTTACACAGCACACCCCCTCCCAATACTAGAAGATTTTTATCTGAGATCGCTATGGCGCCCTTGGTATTTGGTCTGAGTTTGTGGCAGTAAACATTAGTATTTAGAAAAGTATTCGTTCAGTCCCCATTTTTTCCTAAATCAGTGATATATCTACACACATTCGCAATAGATATTGACATAGATCTAGCAAACAAATATATCACCAAACGAAAATAATTTAAAATGACACACAATCCACGATCCCAGGAAACGCTTATGAGCATAGGAGCTGCACATTTCAAACATGTAGGTCAAGAAGAAAACGTAAATTTTTTTCCGTACACGACTGTTAAAGCATCTTTCAGTGGGGTGTCTCCGAACCCCAGAATTCATGGCCTATCACCCATAACTGGACCAGACCTGCATGGAAATAAAATATAAGTATTAAATGTGTTCAAAGAAAAGAAACACTGTAACAGTTTAACAGATCGAATTAAGAGACTATCAGATGGTAGACAATCAAGCATCTTCTGAAGCACGAAAAACAATTATCCATGTTCTTGGCTCATAACTTCTACGCATAAGCTGAATTTTCCAAATAAGTTAAATTTTGAGTTGACAGAGGAGATTTTTAAGATTTGTCGTATAACATACATACATACATATCAAAAGGAGGACAGGAGCTCTCTCATGGATTATTACCACCATCCCGAAAAATCCAGAATGTAATAAATATGAGCTGGGCATCATTAACTTCTATGTTTATGTTATTGATATGGAGAATTTAGGGTTTTTTTATGAAATGGTCTTATTAGGTACCCTTATCTCAATGCACATATTATTCCCATTTGCCTTTGTTTGCTATTTGATATTATTTTAGCTCTATGGTAGAAGACGGTCAATGATATTTCTTACTTAAGAAAAGAGCAAAACGCCTTGATTCAATGTTAGCCAGTATGAAGCCTCTGCAGGATCTGCTTCCAACTTGCTGATGACATCACTCTTATGTCAGGGTAGCTAGGAGCGGCTCTCGCATGCTCAACTAAGTCTGTGTGGGTGGAGGCGGAAGAAGCTCTCAAAATCAACATAAGTCAACATAGGCGAATGTAAAAAAGGATGCTTACGACCAAGGTTTGCCATGCCAGTTGGCATCCTACCATATCAGACGTACCATATCATATCGGTACCGAACTGGTATGTAGCGTACCATATCAATAATTGGTACGCCGAGCTGTACCGTACCAAACCGCATATCTACACTATAATAGGATGGTACCGATATAAGATGCGGTACTGAGACGGTGAGCTTTGCTTATGACGATAATGTAAGAATCTTTTTTCCCCCGAAAGTTGGGGGGGGGGGGGGGGGGGGGTAAGATGATGCAAATATCATAAACATTGCAAAAACTCCATTTGCAACTTTGTCATGTTCTGGTGAGATTATTTGCTTAGAGCAAGGCAATCTGAGGAACTCCTGCTGTAAAGATTGGGGAGGCTGGGAGCTTCAAATCCTGGTGCATCTTGCTCCATGCAATCATCTCACAAATCATTTCCTTTTTTAGGTCACATACGGCCTTAATGAATGAAGTTCTCCTTTTTATGGTTTTGGATGCAATATACCCATTCAAATATGAAATATAGATGAATCTGAAAGATCAAATAAATTTTGATTGAAAATAATAAAGAGCATAACAAAAGAAAATCTCCTCATTACCAGGAAATTATCTGCAGGATCAAAAGGAGGAAAGAGAAGCATCAAAATCATCAAGCTTAAGTAAAAGCAACGCATATACAGCAAGACCAAAATTGCAAGCTTTATCTTCTAAAAATACTGTTTCAAATTCAAACAGAAACACTAACTAGATAAAACTTGGTTAGCCTACAACGTCCGTAGGTTTAATCAAGAAGTCAATTTTGAAGAGATAGCAATAATGACCCTGTTTCGATCTACAAATGATGCAAACAACTTAAGGGACTATGAATTGTACCTTTGAGTGTAAAATAGTGCAGAAGCTCACCTATATCTTTGATTCACTCTATTTGCCAGCATGCCTCCTTTTATGTTTATGAGATGCATGACGGGAACTGGCATTCCGTGTGGTCCTCGTCTTTTTGCTACAAAATTCAGAAGTTTTAAATGAGAAAAAAGTGAAAAAGATGAACGGACTCAGAACAGATTGGGATGGGCCTCTAAAGAAAAATAGTTCAAAAATACTAACCAGAATATGGATGAAAAGATTCTGTAAATGCAGAAAACAGGTAAAACCAACAAAGCAGAGGCCTGCAATAATAAAATTGAACAAGTCTTACAGATGCATTCTTTTGGTCAAACTCTCATATTAAAAAAAAAAAAAAAAAAAGGTTACTGCAGATAAAAATGGAGCACTTCATACCATGAACCACACCAGCTCTTTAGTTGCAAGAGGTTTTGTGAGTTTATGCTTCACTAATTTCTCATGGACAGCAGCTTGAACCTACAGGATGGGGAAAAAATCCTCTGATACATGCTAGGTGTTCTAGATTCACCAAAACAAAGACTACTTTAACTTCAGAGAAAAGGGAATATTGCAATTTATATTAGAAATTATGACCATACACACACACACGCACAGGGAGAGAGAGAAATTGCATATGTATACCACTCTGAAGCTAATTTATTATGTCTTTATCTCATAACTAATCTAGGATACCCATATGGATAATCTAAAATTATTCTACAAATATAGATGCAATAAAAAGACAAGCAATATCTGTAAGGTTTCCAAATCCCGGTAAAAAATAATTGTCTTATACATTGTTTTGCATATACTGAAAGCACTGATCTACCGATGATGAACAATACAATTAGAAGTTTTTAAAGTGAAGTTATAGCAGAAGTAGGTTTGCATACTGAATGCCATCAACTGCCTTCCCTTGAAGGGGTTGATAACATTATAGATTATTTACATTACGATATTTACATGAAATTCAGAGCTATGCCTCATCATAAGCACTAGTTTACACAAATAGCTATGCCTTTTCACTGAATAACATATACAAGTGCATAAAACAATAACCTCCTCAAGTCCTATAAGATGTTCTTTGTGATCCACTCAGCTTTAAAACTTCTTTTCATTCTTTATCTGATATTTTACAATGCATTTGGAGCGCACACAGTAAAAGATCAGAGAAACATTCTGCAGGCCAATTCAACATCCTTGTTATCGATGTATACATATCTGCAAATCTAAAACATCATAAAAATATTTCACTATCATATCTTTGACCTACTTTGCATGTTCTGTACTATAACATGTAACAAACCTACACTACATTGACTTAGGCACGTGGGGGCATTTTAAGGAAATCACACTTCCGCAAGACAGTATCTCAATAGAAGTCAAAAAAGGCGGTTCAAATTCAAAATTAAATATATGCAAGGTATGATCGTTATAATCCAAGATGTTAACTTGCTTATTCAGGCGAAAACTAATAGCCATGTAGTGCGCCCCACAAAGTCTCAAAATACAAGAAATATTTCAACCAATTAAAAACAAATAATGTAGGCTTAGAGTAAAGCAACAACTGAAAAAGGAATACCTGATGATGACACGCAGTCGTTGATTCCACCGACTTTCCATAAGCATGGGCTACATATTTTGTGTAAGGTTTCAAAACAAGACGCACGTTCTCAACATGAGGCTTGCTGACAGCAGCGACTTGGTTAACATATGGTTTAGAAAATTTCTTAGCTTCCTGGCAAAAATTTAGCAGTCTATATGAGAAACCAAGTCGCAATAATCATGATAGACATTTCACATAAGCTGTAAGTTACAACCTTAAAGAAGACATATAGTTGCCAGTTCATAAATTCATCATGAAAGATACCTGGAAATAAGGATCGGCAAGTTCTTTTACTTTCACAACATGAGGTGTAACAGTATTTGTGCACACCCAATAAGCCTCGATAGCTTTAGTAGAGACCATTTGCACATGGGGCCTAATATAAGTTATCAAGGTCACCCATTGTTCCTTGACAGCAGGGATCCATTTCTTCACAGAACAAAAATAAAATGAGCAAAGAAACTTCAATAAACTTATAATATCTACAAAGTGAGACATGTTTTTTAAAAAATAAAGTCATCTACAAACTAGCAGGAATATATGATAGAATAGGTACAGGTTCAGATAAATAACAATAAATGTCTTCCATTATATACCACTGCAACAGTAGCACAGAAGATGATTAATTCCAGCAAAAACATAAGAAATGAAGCTCCACAATGAATATGATATTCCAATCAAAGAATTTATAGTACACAAACATATATTAAAATCTGATAGGAATATCATATTCATAAGGTATATTTAGCAACTACTTACTGTTTTAGCAGTTTCCAGGTGGGGTTCTACCCATTTCTGTGCCTGGGTTGATTTCTCTGATGCCTGAAAAAATTTTCGGATCCAAGAAGCGGTCACCTCATGCAAACATTAGACATCTATAAAATATTATGTTCAAATAATGTACATAAAAACACTGATGTAGTCAAAAAAACAAGACTTGCAGACCCAATTTTATTACAATTTCTCCATTAAGTCATGTGATTTTGGATAGGACAAGCATGGGCACCTTCTGTAGGAAAACATCCAAAGCAGGTTTCCCATGCATATTCCAGTGACTCACTGCAAGATCCTACAAGTCACAAATAAAACCAACTAAGAGCTAAGCTGAGGATATATATATATATATATATATATATATATATATATATATATGCATAGGCTTGTTCAATATGAGCTGCACAAGTTAACCTGACAACGAGCAATATGGTTTGCCAGCCAAGGTGGTAGCCATGCCCCATGAACCTGAACAAAAACATAGAATATTAACCTCACTCTTGAGTAAGCTTTTACTACTTGTGAAAGCACAATGAATAGAAAGCAATAATTCCCACGTAAGCCAGTAAGGCAACCCAAATATATGCAACTAAAGGCAGAATTTGAGGGTTCTAAGAGGTCAGACAAGAATGCATGTTGCTACCCTAAAAAGTCTAGCTCTGATTAAAAGAATCCATCACCAGCTTCAGTATGTTAACAAAAGGATTCTAAAACTCATGTCCTTTAACTCTTCCTTAAGTTGAAATTTTCAGAATCTGAGACTTTTTAAGTGTAAATATCTGGGTGTAAAACCAAAGGGAGGTTAATATAGGTTTAGTCAGGAGAATGTTCAGAAAATTATTTTAATAATACTTAAATTAGAAATGTCAAATTCTTGGGATGTATGGGTCTTCTTTTTTGGAAGGGGAAAGACAAAATAATTGGATTCATGAAGTTTAGCATGTTTCTATCATAAATTCAGAACACCTTTTCTGTTCTCCACATAATTTGAAGTTTTTAAATATTTGGAATGTGACAAATTTTTAGGAAGGTACTTAAAGATGTAATAAACACAGTCACACCTAGAAACTTACGTTCATAAATTTTTAACTAGTTTCTTCATGAACGAAGCAAATCCCAATCATTCTGATGTTATAATACATTCAAACAATAAATGAGGCCAACCGTGTTGTAGATAAAAAAACATAGTTTAGCGTGACTTTGTTAAATGAGTTTATGTAGGTTTTGAAGCAAGTTTTAGGGGTTTTTTCTTTTGTTAATTTAGGATGACTTATAGGACGACCATGGAACACCATATAATGAGGAAATACTTGACTTAAGAATTAGGGAACAGGTAAACACTCGCTATTGTGTTCAGACAAACAGAATTTCAGATAAAGGTTCTGCTCAAGCTGACAGAAGATATGGAACAAAATAATTTTAAGGAAGCTTTAAGGGCAATTTCATGTATCTGTAATTTCATATGAACTTCTAATTTCACAATTACTCCACAGATAGAACCAGAACCTTTTATTCATATTCCCTCTGATACTGGGAACTGCTCAGACGATAGTTAAGTTTCCAGTTGAACATTCAATAAAATTCTTTAGTTGCTTTCTGGAAATAAGGTGATCAAGTATCCTTGATAATTAATGAACATTCGCTGTTGATCAGTTCGAGATTAGGTCCATCGTTACTTGTTGGAAGTCTAATTACTGAATGCTACAGAAAGTACTAAAAGAAACTAAAGCATTATGATTCATATTCTCACCTCCCTCAACTTGTCTGATTTTGATCTTGCTTCTAATTGCGTCTTTGCCAATTGCTCCTGTAAAATAGGAGAAAAGGGTTATTTTACCGTGAGAACAAACATCATGTGTTTATTCTGGGAGGTACCATATGGTGACCCTGGAAAGTACAAACAAACCTGTGCCACTTGAAGAGCTTGTTCAGATTTCTGAAGTCTGAGTCTCTGTTCATCATTTATCCTTTCAAGCTAGAGAGGAGAGAAGAGAGAGAGAGGGAGGGGGGGGGAGAGGTGGAGATTCAGTGGCATCATAAGTACAGAAAATTCTGGAGGCAAAATCAACATTATTTATGCCCTATTTAACCAAATCTTACTGCTCAAAAGTAAAGCTTTTGACAATAAAGAAAGCAAGCATCTTATACCTTCATTTTATGAGGCACTTGTTTATCTAGCATATTTCAGAGAACAAATCTTGCAAACAGATGATATAGTTATCTGTCTATTTTCATGTGACTTCTCTAACTAGTGCTCTTTATACCTCTGTAAGACCTATCGAATGGCAAAGTCTTCTTAGTTGGTTATGGTCTGGCAGTATAAAATGAGGAATCAGCAGAGTCCAGGACCTTCCATATCATTTTCTAGGATCAACCACAATGAAATTAAATAAAATCCATCTTCTGGCTTGTGGGAGTAGAAGCACCTATTATTTTACATATCCAATGGTGATAATATAGATAAATAATTTGCAGAGGAAAAAAATTGTTGTTCAAGTCCATGATCGGATAGTTGGTCTGCTTTGCAAGGTGGTCTAATGAAATATCGAGGCCATCAAGAACAACACTATCTGAAGTCCTGAGAGACAGACATCTTATTGTCGACTTAGCTTTGAACATTGTCCTATTATTTTACTCAGACCTTCGAGGAAAATGTTTTCTGATGTACTATAAGATTGTTCCTTACTTATCCATCTACCTGAAACATAATGAGTTTACAATGACCCAGATGGCCAATAACTTTTTCAGCTAGCGACTCCACAAGCTCCAGCAACTATGCATCAAATAAGAACATAGGACCAAAATCTCTAGAATGCTCAAATGAGCTTCAGCACTGGAAGCAGTGCACATGGAAAATAAACCAGATTGTACAATGCATAGTTCACACCTACCTCTAGCTCTGGTTCTCAGGAACTCGAGAATGGTATCCTTCTTAACAACTCTAGGGGCATGTTACATGTATATAAATAATACTTCCTGTTATATGTACATGTCTGAAACATTGATTGCTTAATGGTGGATACAACTGTCACACAACTAAGAGAAATGTGACATCAGGATAACAAATTGAACACGTAATTGTAAAGCTTACATGAGATAGGCTGGCAAAATTGATACCACATATACAAGGAGGTTGGGTGATCATGAAAGGTAGACAAGAGAACAAATAGTTCCATAATACACTCATGGCACTGGACAGGAAATAGCAAGCTGAGATGTTTGGAACACGCAATACTGCCATCAAACAGAAAAAAGAACTTACGTTTTCCAATTTCAGACTGAGTTCTTGAACTTTCTTCTCTGCTTCGCCAGCCCGGGCCACAAAAGCATCTCCTTTTCCAGTCTGGGCCTCTATTTCATTTTTAAGCTTCTCAATCTATGCATCAAATTCAGATTATGATTCTATCAATGCTATCGGAGTAGTCAAATACCTATTCTTCTAAGAAAAAGAAGACATTCTTTTCTGACCTGTTTCTCAAGTTCATCAGCACGTGCACCAGCCCTTCCCACCAATTCCTGGGCGTCTACAACTCCTTTTTTCTACACAATAACAAAATAAAGATGCTGACTTCAAAGAATGCAGACAAAAATATTAAGAAGTATCACATCATTGCCTTACCTGAAGCAATTCTATCTCACTCTGCAGCGAAGCCATGGTCGCCAACTTCTCCTCGACAATCTTTTCCAGTTGTGCAATTCTCTCTTCTTTTCTCTTCACTTCATCAGTTCTATCCGATAAACTTGATTCTTCATTAAAAAGGAATAGAAAGAATAATTTAACAAAAATATTGAAAACTAGTATACCAATCACTCCAAAATTCAAAAAAAAAAAAAAGACCTTTTGTCATATAAACGTAAAACTAGCTAGATAATTTCAAGATCAGTTAACAGAACAGATTGATATGTATGTGTATTTCTCAAAAAAGATAACAATATGCCAACCTGCAGAGGAAAAAAAAAAGATAAAATCTCCGCAAGAAACCACGAAAAAGGAAGAATATAAGAAGAAGAAGGAGAAAGAAGAGTCGGCAATCCGCGGATATTAAAACAAAAAAGTTTCTACCTTTTTGGATAAAAATATCAAGAAATGATTATTTACTCCTTTAAAGTCCAAAAAGAACGCGAAGAACGTGTTAAGAACTTAAGCATTGGACAAACTAAATCGCAAACGCTAGTCGAGCGAATGAGACCCCTGATCTCCACGAAATCTCTCGTCCACGGATGCAAAACAAAGAACAAACAGCCACGAAAAACCCTAGCTTTCAAAAGGATTCAGCGAAGTGATCGAATCCAGGCTGACCTAGACCGGCGACCTTGGATTTAAGCTGCTCGATCTCCGGCTTCAGCGGAGAATCCCAAGCCTCGGCCACCGTCCCGTCCTCGACCTCCGCGTCGCTCCGGATTCCAACTACCAAGATCGAGAGAACGATCGAAACCATCCAAATCTTCGAAGCCGCCATCGATATCAGATTAAAACCCAAAAGAAAAAAGAAGGAAAAAAAAATTCCCCCCTTTTTTTTTGTTCTTTGTTTTCGTCTCTACGTTCCTTTCTTCTCGTCGCTCGCCGTGGGGAAGAGAGCGGGAGAAGGGAAGGGCCATAAACGAGTTATGACGAATTAATAGAGTCCGTCTCCACTTCATTAACCGACACGTGCCGGTCGTCATCTGGCGGGCTGACACGTGGTGTCGAGCGAGGAGGGAATGGATACGTGGGTGGGGACGACGATGGCGGCATCAGCGGTTGTCTTGTAGCCGTTCGTTTGGTAGACTCTCGAGAACGACGGCCGATAGCTGCCGTTCGCTAGCCGCTGGCTAGAAGTGGAGAACGGTGGCTCTGGGAAATCGTGTGGACGGTCGTGATCGGATGCCGGACGCGACATTTAAAGTTGGTAGCGGTTTCAATACTCGAGTATATATAGATGGATTCTATTTTTTTACAAGAACTCTTTATCTCCATAAAAACAGAAATATTTTTACTAATTTTGGCTGCGACTTGCAAGGACATGCAACTATTAAATTTTCCTTTTGCTATATTCTTATCCCAATCCTACTCAATTGCCATGATTCAAGCCAAAGTCAATGTGGTTGCTAAGTTCTAGCATCCAAGGGGCTAACATAATAACTATTTCAAGGTCTAGCTTGGTCTAGCTTAAGCCTTCTAATAACTAATGCTTAGGCTAACATAATAACTAATGTTTAAGGGCTAAAATAGCTTAAGCTTTCTAGCATCCAAGGGAATAACATAACAACTAATGCTTGAATAATGACACTTATTATTTCAAGGCCGTTCATAAGGGCTCAAATTTAGCATTAGTTCCTATTTCACCCCAAGTCAGTGTCATCAACCGTGGTCTATGTAATATAACAAATTCATGCCCATAGTAACTATAACTCAAAAGAATGTGATACAAGCAGTGACCAACAATTTATGCACAAACCAATTTCAGATGCTTGCTTGGGATTTTATGTTATTTGCGTGCAAAGGATGACTCCTAAACCAAAGCAGGATGCAATAGTTGGTTTGCCCGTATTCTTTTTTTTTCCGAGGGGGGGGGGGGTGCACCAGCAGCTCACACTAATCTCACGTGAGAGCTGCCTAGAGAGTTAAGAGACAAAATACTCCACAGAGATAGAGACATATACAAAACAGGTGCCAAGTCCTTCTTCTGGCAATATTTGAAAATGGAGTTGGTTGTGTCCATTGTTGCAGTAATCCTGGCTAAAGTCGATGAAGCAGCTTGCACGGGGCTGCTGTTTCTTTACTAGTTCTTTGACCGTGCAAGCGTTGCCGTTTACTAAACGGCCATCGAATGGTAGAATAATATTTTAAAACATTAACCTACTAATTATGCCTTTGTCGAAGTCTAAACACATTTGGCTTTACACCCTGCTGTTTGGAGAACGCATCCAGTGGGGTGTGGAAGCTTTTGAATGTACAATGAAGGAATTGTCAAAAGCAAGAATTTTTCGGCAGCGGGTCGAATCAGCCATTTGCTTCTCTCACGCTTGGGATTCTTTAAAATATATGCGTTAATCTTGTTTTTTTTTTCTTAAATGAAAAAAAGAAAGGAAGGAAGAAAGAAGCTTATATGTTAGTATGGTGCAGACCTATTTGACTTATAATATCCCTGCTGAGCCAAGATAAATTTTAGGTCGTGGCTATAGTTAATTAATAGAATATATATATATATATATATATATATATATATATATATATATATATATATATATATATTGATATAACGGTTGCTCACACAACTAGTACAGCCAGTAGAGATAGAACATCTTTAGGTTACAGCTGTGGCACTGCAATTCATGGAATTCAATAGATTGCCATCTTGGCCTCTTGTTAATTTATGTACGTATTGCAACATGCTGTCTTTACAAGTAATCAAGCGTTAAACATAGTCCAATAAGTATTGGGTCCTTGGAGCTTCAGCATTGGTAGAATGATGGTGCAAATTAATTGCAAGAGTTCACGTCCCTAGAGTAGCCTCCTCATAGATATGTGCACCTTGATGGGTTTAAATTAATCCAAGACCAATTTAGACACAAATTTTCCCAATAGACCAGTTCCATCTCATGCACAAAAAGTCTATGAAAGATCACATGTTTGGCTGTCCCTTGTAGAAATGTTCAAATGGAAGCTTTAATAGTCATTTACGAGGCGACAAATTTGTTGGAAATTCTAATTTCCTATTAAAAAAAAAGGAAAGGACCAGGATAAATCTCTAGTTCTCTACCGTGCCCAGCAAAGGAACCAAATTAAGATCAAGTTGTAGGGACATTAAGCTGTGTAAGCCTAGTTCTACAATACTTTGGTATGGATATACTTAATTTTTAGGGACTTTGGTTGTATCAACAATTTATCTTTTTTTTTTTTATGACGAGGGAGGTAAAGTCACTCGGCGTTTATTAGAAAAGTGGAGTTTACAAAAACTATTTATAAAGAATTTACAAGAAAAAAAAAAGCATAAAAAAGCAATAAAATTCTTTTAAAAAAAATAGTGATATGTAAGTAGACCTGTTAAACTATTCCACAATTCATCGAGACAAGCCAAATCTGCTTAGAGGCCAACCTGCAAGGTGAAGAAACTACTGTAAACTGGCTCCAAGGAGATCGGCAACAGCTGATTGGCTCTCCAAAAGCATGGAGTTGAAAGCACCAAGACTTGTTCTTGGGAGCTCGAGTTCAACCTTGCATGGACTGTTTAAGTGCCGCCAATCATTTACACTGGTTCCAGAGAACTATGAATTTATACTGATTATTGACTAGGATCCTGCGCTTTAAATCAAATGAAAAGGTCGAACGTAGGCAGGTAATTGATGTTTAATTACAAGATGATCGACAATTAATAAAATATTTTGATGAATAAAATATACAAATCATGTCGTTCATGAATCAATTTGTTTATATGCAGTCGTCGTCTCCGATGTGCTTTGAAAGTTGGCATATATTTACGGCATGTTGCATGGATGCTGTTGAAGGTTTTGGATCAAAAACAATATGATGCTTATCCTACACTTGAGGGCTTAGGGCTCTCAGGCAAGGGTTCTCAACTTTTGCACTCATGGCTTAAGAATCTCGAGTTACAAATTCCAATAGCCAAGCCCAGTAAATGTGATGCATGGATAAAGTAGTTTGCCATAATGCAAGCATAAGTATTGAGTCAACCACAATGTAGCTGGAGAGAAATTATTTCCTACCCTACATGCAGAGCGTTGTCACGCACCCTATCAATCATAACTACTTATTTCTATAGGCCCATTCATTAAGCATACATCTTGATGCATTCTTGCAGAAATGAGCGGCTATGATTGGCGGCGCCCTCCGCCACGTGGCTACGCAAACTTCAATTTTGCAATTTATAATAAAAAAAACATGTATCCAATATCAACATTTAATAGGGGGTTATATGTGATGATGCACGTGTAAAATTTGACCCACTTCCGGCAGTTTTTTACCGAGACTAGTTTGTTATTCAAGTTCAAGTTGAAGAAATTTAACACCTTCGAGTTTTCTTAAGGTCAATTTGGATGGCTCGATCTCGGATGGAGGTAGAAGGGGATGGGCTGGATTTTTCACCAGGGCCCGAGCTCTAGTGCGGTAGCAGCGGGGGGCTGTCAGATTTTCGATACCTCGATTCTTGGAGTAGAGCAGCAGGCGGCCTGGATGGACATGTATTACGCGCGGCAGGTGCTTTAGATAAGTTCAGTCTTACTGGAGGATGATTCGGCCATGGCGATCAGCTCGGTCTGAAAAGGCCCGAGCAGCGACAAAGGAGTTCATCCTCTGCTCCGCGATATTTGGATGATAGTGAGAGAGGGCGTTACATTTTAGGCTATGCATGTATATCGTGAAGCTAACAAGGCAGCCGATTGGATGGCGGCATATATAATGAGCTACTCAAGAGGCACTCTATGGACTGAAGAAGGAGAGATGCCCGGAGCACTTCGGGACCTTTTATTTTTCGATTTTATTAGGTGAATTCGTATCCGTAATGTATGAAATGCTCGTCTTAGTGTAAAAAAAAAATAATAATATATATATATAAAAAAAAAAAGCAGCTTAGGCAGCGCTATTACGTAAAACCCCCTAGCATTTAGGCATTTAAGAAGAGAACCTCAATAACGCGCTCGTGCGCGGCGACGCCGGCGAGACCCCGAAAACTTTCGCCCCTCCTCTCTCTCCCTCTCTCCCCGCCAACAATTGTTTTTTCCCTTTATTCGAGATATTTCCATCCCTAGGTTTATCCGATCGCACGGAGACGAGGAAAGAAGGATCTCGAGGATTTGCCGAGGGATTTCGATCATGTATCGGTTAAGGTTTGGGAAGTTCTTCCTCATCTCTTTCCTGTTGGTTGAAGATATTTTGTATCTGTTGTAGATCTTCGACATTAGCTTGCTGAGGGAGAGGAAAACTAGAAATGTAGATCATATCAGTCGCATTATGTGTGGGATTGATTAAAGAAGCACGAAAGTTTTCTTTTTTTTCCCCAAAAAAAACGGAGTGAGGAATCTACTGGAGAAACTTGTTTAGAAGAATCATAATTGGGAGCTATCAGGTCTGGCATCATCGAAGTCCAAAAACTGCAATGAGATATTACGACTAAATAAACTATATTAGTTGAGATTTGACTAGATGGATATTTGAGATAAAAGTGTACAAAATTGCACCAACTATTACATAGAAAAGTAGGGGAATTTTCAAAGGATCGATCACGTACGTGTGGAAGTAAAACATTAAGAAAAGCATGAAGTTTGTCTTGATCAGGCTATGTATTACCCGTTGCATTACATCACCGTCATCTTTTCTGTGTTTTAGATCTGTTACTTTAACACATTCTAAACTCGGTATTGATTGTCCACTCATGAGGCCAAGCAGAATGGCAGATGCACCTGTGTGGAAACTCACAAGTAGTGGAAACTATTCAGTAAATTCCTTCTGCAAATTTCTAAACCATGAATTGGGTATCCTTTAGCCTTATTGTACACCTGTTTGGATGGCAGCAGCTACTACTGAGAAGGCTAAAATATTACTCTAGCTTGCTCTCGAAAATAGACTATATATGGGAGAGGTACTTGCGAAGAAGGGTTGGGGAGTTAGTTCTGGATGTCCCTTGTGTGCTGCAAATGTTGAGTCTGTAAAACGCCTTTTTATAAAGTGTCCATTCATAAGAACCTTTTGGTCAGTCTTGAAGACACACCTCAAGTTCTCTAGGCTGCCGACTAATCTTCAGGACCATTAGACTTCATGGTGCTGTAGAAAAATTAAATCTCCTTTGAGAAGAGCCTGGGATCAGCTTGTCATGGCAATGCGTCGGCTAGTTTGTTTGGAACGAAATTCTAGAATCTTCTTTGATAAAAAATATCTTCACCTTCTACAGGGTAATCTTTGTGATGGCAAAGCAAAAGAGAGCCACGATCAGCTTATGAGTACCCTTGCTCCCTTGTTCTCTCGGATTTTGTAACTTTTGTTACTTTTCTCTTGTACAGATTTATTTTCTACTGAATAAAATTTGAGGGGAAGTATTTCACTTCCTCCCTTCTCCCTTCAAAAAAAAAAAAAAAAAAGATTGTCCGCTCATAAATCATGAGTTTGTTTGTTTGTCTTTGGCTTCATATCTCTAATATCTCAAAATTGTCTGGTTGTAACGAATGTCGAATCAACTAGCATGAAGCACATGCAAATGCACATGTTTGATTTTAGTTTTTGAATGGCAAGATTACATATATGAAAGCATGGGACTAATCTTTTAGTGGTTATATACTAAGAGGGTTTTTAATAAGGTTGATACACATCGACTATGGCTTTCTTTATAGTGCTCGAGAGAATTGGAAATGAAGCAAGTGCCTCATATTAAAGGGAAATGCATTTGTCAAACAAAGAAGGAACCATGCAAGAACTTAAATTCAACATAATAAAATTTTGTTGCAAGAACAACTGAGAACTGTAAAAATTCCTTGAATAAAAATTAAACGACAAGAAACTTGCCATGATCTGCAAAATTATATTTACAATTCCATATATATTAAAGATTCCCTGGAAGCGGGGAACAACACTTCCTGCACAATTGTTTTTTCATGTTATCCTTATGTTTTGGCCTTTAACATTCATTATGAGCAATGATGCCTTCTATTGCAAAATGGAGTATGGAGTCACAATTTACCCTTGTGTTTTTGTTGAACCTTCATACAATTTCTAAAGCTTTTGTTTCCATAGCTATACCTTCACCTACAGCTCCTAAGTTACTTCTAAAAGTCCATGAACCATCAGTTCTTCTCTTGAGGTTTCAATGGAGTAACGCAACTGCAAAATGTGTTATTAAGTATATATTCATCAATAGTACAATACAAGTCTTCCAATTATCTATTTATTCAGGTAGTGATTAAATAGGTGTGCAAGTACTCAGCAAGTGGCCTCACAAAATCAAGAGGTACATGCTTGTATCCATGGTTCACTGTACCATCCTAAACCGCTTGGTTTGGGGCAACCAAGCTATACCAAAAGTGGATCAATACGGTTCCGCCCCTCAATTCAAAACACTGGCAAGGGACAGGGAGAGGGAGAGGAAGAAAGAGAGGACGAGAGAGGGCGAGAGGGAGGGAGGAAGAGGGAGGGGGAAGAGAGAGGCCGAGAGTGAGAAAGGAAGAGGGCTTTCGAGCTCCCTCTCCTTCGGCGCTATGTAACAGGGGCAGAGCTCCTATTTTGAAAAGAAATAGGGGCTCTATCCCCTTGACCTTTTCGTTTCAAAATGCCCTTTTTTTGAAACGAAATAGGGGCTCTATCCCCTTAATCTTTTCATTTCGAAACAAGGGCTCTGCCCCTATTATATAGCACCAGAGAAGAGGGGGCTCGAATGCCCTCTCCCTCTCTTGGCCTCTCTCTCTCTCCCACCCTCCCTCTCCCTCCATCTGTCTCTCTCTCCTTTCCACGCTTTTGTTATGGCATGGCAGGAGGAGAGGAGGCGTGAAAGGCCCCTCCCTCCCTCTCTTTTCTTCTCCCTATCCCCTTCTCTCTCTAGCTTCCCTTTGTCGATATGCCACAAGTCGGCATAGCACCGTACTGAACCATACTGTATTGTTGGGCAACCGGTACAAGTCCCGGTACCGGTTCCACCGACCTTGTTTGTATCAGATAAATAACTTTGTTTATTAAGTACTTATATTGTTAAATTTGAATTGTTTTATCTATAATCAAAATCATTTGCATACCTTGATGTATTGCGATTCAGCAAGATTGCTCCAGTCTGGATATCAATGAATGAAGGCTATTTTAAAAAAATATGCTACTATATTTTGACATCTCTATAAAATTATAAGATAGTTATCCAATGCCGCCCCCTTACCCCCACCCCCCCCCCCCCCCCCCCCCCCCCCCCCTTTCACTCTCTACGTGTGTACACAAGCACATGTGGGCATTCTGCAGAAGTGCAACAAAATGAATTTCTTGCTTGCAAATGAAGAGGCCTTACACTTCATATTTCTAGCACCAACATGCACTTAAGAAACCACATTATTTAGGAATCCATGCTAACATGGTTGCGGATAGCTGCGATCTGCCCCTTCCACGAGCCTTGCATGAGAAGACGAGGGCAAAATGTAGCCAAGGACAACCTGCCGACAGTCTGCAGTAGAGGAATTTTCTCTTAAGTTGATGCCGGCAGATCATCCTTGGCTGCACTCCACTCTCTGCTTCTTCATGTAAGGCCTGGTGACAACTCTTGAATGTCATGATACTTCCATATTTCAAAAGACTAAAGAGGAGGATGAACTTGCAGGACCCATCTTCTCCATCTTGTGCTCTTCCTACTTCATATCGCTGATATGGTGTTCATATATATAGGCTGGTCTGCTTGACAAAGTGCTTGTCGTATTCTCTGTTTGATTCATTTGGTTGTGTGGAAAAGTGATGGAAATCTTGGGATGCCTGTTACACCTTCGCGACAAAATTTTCAAAAGTGATTTGTTACTTCTAGTGCAAAGGTAATTCCCTCTCTTTATATCATCAAACTTTTTCCTCATTTAGGAAGATCTACAGCATTTGAAAGTAATTGTCTAGGCCACTAAAATGTGTTGGGCTACCCTTACATGACTCCATTGCCACTAAAACATTAATTAGATAGCATTGGGAATAAAATCTTGACTATACAATGAGATATGCAAGTGCCCATGCTTAGCCACAAGGAATTTGAGTTTTGTCAAAGGAATTTATGCTGAGAATAGTGGGGTTATTATTCCTTCTGTTTTACTTTCTGACAATTGCATGAGGTGCTCTCCTCATGTATTGTCAGGACTCTTGGACTTTTTCAATGTTGGTTCTGGTGAATGTGTGTTTACACTTCATTCTTCTATGAATTCTGTGTATGGCATTTCAAGCAACATTGCATTTTTAATGATTTGCTTGGTAATGGTGCAGATGCTGTCCATGTTTGGCCTAGGACAAGACTGGCTCATAGTTGGCACAATATTCCTGGTAGTCTTGTTGGAGTTGATATTCTGTTTAAGCCTGAGAATAAAGTTTCCAACAGTCCATCTGGATAGTGGCACTTATATGGTGCCAATGCTTAGGCTCTTCTGGCTGGGTTAGTATGAGGCCTGCTTTTCTGTATTCATTGAAAAGCAGTCTGAAGGCCTAAATAATTTTGCTGCTGAGACATCTCAAACCAGGTCCAATGATGCATTAAAATGTTACACACACACACACACACACATTAGAAACAGTGGTTATTCACCACCACTCAGGTTTGAACTGAGGCCCTCAATTGGAGAGGTAGGTGCCAACCAGCTGAGCTACCACTACCAGCTGCTGGTCCATTTACATGTTATATACTGCCATTGTATTAACCACATCTACTTGTTATCCCTTGAGCCATCACTAGCACATTTGCTTTGAATGAGTTTGTTGTATTCATTAATATATTACATGTTATGGGACTACACATGTTGATATTGCTCAGTAGTGGTTGATGCTTATCTAAACGTCTGGCCATGTAGACCAATAAGACTGCAGTGTTTCTCCGGCTTTTTGAATGGTTCTGCTGTCATAAAGGTTCAAGCGACCCTTTAATGCTAGGGAAGGTTGTTCTAGTGGATACTTTTTTGTAGAGCCAGATGCTTATCAGGAAGTAGAGTATATAGTACTTTTTGTTATTTTCTTTATTATAAAAAGACAGGCCATTCCCAATGATTGTGTAGGTACCACAAGTTAATGAATTCTGATCTATCTTATGGAGGACTAGGATTTAATTGGTATACTGTTTTGGGACCATGACAATTGCTTGAGAACCAATTTCATGGTTTTTATTCTACAATGTAAAAACTCAAATGGCAGGAATGAGGAATTGTTTTAAGATTTAATTTGCCTACACTATTGTTGGTAGTGAGCTGAGAATAGGGCGCTGAGCTGACACAAATTTGATTGGTCAACCAAAGGATTGTGGAGATTGAGGTGTAGTCAGAGAAAGCCAACAACATAGGGTGAACTTCAGATATTGAAAGTAATGATATCTTGGTAGAATGGGATAAAGGAGGATGCATGATTTTGGGCCAAGTAAGAAGTTTTTGGAGCAGAAATTGAGACATTGAAAGATGCAAGGGAGATTTAAAATTATTATTAGCGGTTCACTTCAGACCACCATTCTGGCAAACAAGACAGACTTTCTCTCTAGGTGATGTTACAGGGTTCAGGTGCCAGGTTGTGCTGACTTCAGATCATTTATCTAATGGAATTGGGGCTATACTAGCAATCTCCAAAGGAATTGATATTTCACTTCTGGTTGATATGGCTATGTGTTCATTTTGGATCTTAGTGCTCAAGTGGAACTACATGCATATTTCCATTAAATTCAGGCATTGCTTGATGTGTCTGTGTTGGATGGTTGGCAAGTATACGCCCATGACAAATCAAGTTGTTTGTTGGTAACTACAAGAAGCCTGAGTATACAATAATTGGTAATTAAATATAATTTACAACCAAATTAAACTATAAGTACTGCTGATCTACACCCACACTTGCCTCTTGGTAGGTCAACCTTGGTACTTCAACCGACTAGCATGATTAATAAAATCTTAAGAGGTTAATAATTATTGCATTGGACCTAGAAGGAAATTAAGCTCTAGCTGGTGAATGATTGGCAAAATTTTTGCAATTTGAGTTTCATAATAATTGTAAGTAAAAGAATGGCAGATGTCATGGCAAGAGGGAAGTTGGAGAATCTTTCTCTAGAAATGAAAGAATGCAAATGTTTTCTAAGGATGCCATAGATCTGTTGGAAGCCAAGAGTATGTCTATAGGTAAGCCAAAGACGGTAGAATCATTTGGGACACAGAGCATAGAATATTATACATGTGGAAAAGTTAGTCCGCCATGTTGCTTGTTATAAGCTGAATAATGCTATGGAGAATATCTCAACCTTTAATTCTTTTGTTTATGAAAAATGCAACATTAGAAATTCTAAGAAACTTCTAGCGCAATTGGAGGTGCCTTTTCTTTTGAGAACGTGAACATTTATCGCTAAATTGTGCTATGCATATGTAATATTCTCTCTTGGAGGAAAGCTTTGACTGTGCTTTATCTTGGAGTTTTGACTTAGATAGCTGCATTTTTTACATGTGACAACAACTGATTTTAGTGCTGTGAAAACTCTTGAGGCTGTAGATATGATTAATCCACTGTTATGTCAATGGAACACTGAAATTGGTGTCATGATCAGAATCAAGTAAAAATTTTGAAATCGTGGTTCCTTGGTTCAGTGAATGTTGACCAAACAGGCATCCACAGAATAACTGTTCATTGCATTTTTGCTGATCCATGCAACTTTGTCATCTGAAGGCACTCTTTTAGCAAAGTGTGGTTGGTTATTCTCTTTTAATCTGTAACTCGATATAGTTTTCAATATTGTTATGTCAAGGGAAAACTTTGACATTTTTTGCTGATCCAGGGGCAAAATCATTCACCCCAAATTTGTACTATTCTGAAAAAAAAAAGAGAATAAATCCAGCAATATGTTGCAAAACCAATAATTAAGTGGATTTTCCATTGAAAAATCACTATTTTCATTATAGATTTGTAACTTTACCATATTATTGTTCTGTCATGGAATAGTAACTTTTAGGTTGTTCATCTCTTTAATATGTTTCAGAATTCTTATCGTCATTTCTATAATATTATTTCAAGAATATGCTGAATAAAATAAAAAAGTATGAAAACTGTAAATCTCATGGTACATTCTTTTTCTGCTAAATAGATTAGCTGAGATTTGTTGCTATTTGTAGCACTACATACTTAGGTGAAATGTAGGCAGAGAGATATTTAACATTTCCCTGTGATTTCCCTTGTTATGGTGCACATGTGGAACTCTCAGCCACGATATTAAACATAATTACCACAAGTCTTGAGCAAAGTAGAATGTCTATAAAAATCTTAAAGCAAATTTATGTCAATTCAGAGCAATTATAATAGAGTTGGAGAAGGTTGTAAGGTACATCTTTGTTGGATTAACTACTGCTGGCGAAAGAATGGGTAGAGCGTAGGTAAGCCTGACGGCATATATTTCTTCATGTTGAGTTATCTTTACTTAGTCATCATCGTACTCACTGAATGCAAACATTGTACAAGAAAGGGATCCCTGATTCAAATATAGTTGGTATTTGAGGAGGCAATATTCAGTCCTGGACTTTAGGTATTGTTTCAAATCTTAAGGTTTATTTTTTTTAAACTGTAATCATGGTCATTCTAATTGGCATTATTGACTTCACCAGCTTCTCCATGAGCTGATAGGTAATTTAGTTCTTTGAATGAATTCTAAAGCTTGCTGGTTGGCATCTTTTTGTCCGAGGCCTGGGGTGAAGAAATTCAGGAAGGAATAGCTCAAGAACTCATGTCTCTACTGGAGGGAGTTGCACAAATCAAATTACTGCTGTCATGTTACATGCGTTGAGATTTTGACATCGAATAAACTACTCGTTTTTGAACTATGAAATTTATTACGTATCAAGAGGTGAAAGTGTTGGACCTAAGGAAGGGCAAGCGATAGCGCTAGCAGTATCTTGCATTCATTAGAGTTCTTCAACTCATATGCATTGTATGCATGTGTTGTTTGAGTTGGCATTACTCATTTAACTTTTGAAAAATCCTTAGCAATCCTTTCAGTATTTATGCGTACCTCATATTCCAACAATGGGTAAACACATGATCATCCTGCCACATAAATAATTTTGAGTGCTAAGAGAGCTATTGCTGCTTATAATCCATTTTACAGTATGTTTTATGTGTACTCAATCCAACTCATAATCAGATTTTTCTACTCTGCTTGATATGCACTTAATAGTATGAAGTGTGTCTAAGACAAAGTATGACTGGCTTGGTTCTTGATAAATTTGTATATGATGGTAAATACGGCCATCCAGTTTTGAAGTTGATTTCGTCATTAGGCCGCTCATTATGTTCTTATCTGTTGTTGCATCATCTCGAAGCACAGGTTTACACTTTGTATTGTAAAAATTTTCATAGTGCTCTTCGTTGACATTATACTGGTCGCTCAAGAATGCATCTTTCACTAGTACTGCACGATCCATGAACAAAAGAAACAAGAAAAAACTATGAAAGGTTGCATACGAAGGTTAGAAAACAAAAGAAAAGAAAAAACTAGACACCATGAATATCTTACTGTTTCAGAAGCCTAAATTTTTCAGGTCATACCTCTTGGCGCCGCCGAAGTTCTTCAGGGGGCATTGCTTGAGTCATGCAAGGGCCTTGTGTGAGAAGAAGAGAGCAGAAGGTAGCCAAGGACAGACTCGCCGGCAACTTAGGAGTGAGGTAGAGTCTCCTCTTCTTAAGGCTAATGCCGGCAAGTCATCCTTGGCTGCATTCCACTCTCTGCCTCTTCACGTAAGGCCTTGGATGAGAAAAAGATGAGACTCCGGCCTCTCTTTCACCATCTGATCTGTTGATGGAGATGGTATATATGGGCAGAGATGGGTGTTTCAAATGGTGACTCGGAAGCTGGCAATGGAGAGCCAGTGGAATGGTATGTAGATATTCTCTTAACCCATTCCCTGGTGGAACTTTTCTCACAGGCAGTGTATGATTTTGTGGTGCCAGCTTGACTCTTTCCTTTTTAGGATGGAAGTGCAGAGGCTAAAAACAGTAAGTGGGCCACGTCTTGTAAGGGATGCGGGCCCACTCGCATTGGGTGGTTTGCTTTCTAAATTGTTTGTTGGGCTGCTGATGGGAAGAGAATCTTTGTTGGAGGAAAGTTGGAGATGAGAGATATGGAGTGGGGATCATGCCTGGCTCATGATCTTTGGCTGGGACCGACATGGAGATTTTGACTTTCGACTTAGTCGGAGGCATCCATAATTGGAAAGGTTGGTTTTTGGCTCCTTTTTCCTGCTCTTTTCTGGCCAGTTCGTGCACGAGGTGGTTTCTCCATGATCTCGTGGGTGAGCTTTTGGTGATTCTAGACGAATATGTCTAAAGATTGCATGATGTCGAAGCGGAGAAATTTAGAGTTTTAACTTAGGAAAAAATTTAATTTTAAAAAATAAATATACCAGTTTTATTTTTTAAATTTTACATTTTGAAAATTTGAAAAATTTTATTCTTTTTCATCTTACGCTACAACTTTTCTGAAAAGAACGTTGGTTCTAATTTTCGTACGGATGCGATGTTTCTGAAACATTGTATCATCAAAAATGCCGCACCGTATTGGTAATCAGACAAAGTCTATAAATAGGTCGAGCCTTCCATAGATCAAGTTTGAGAATAAGTCGAAGGCGTTGCGCCCTCAATGCCTTTAATCATTGGCTTTGTTCGATAGAACTCTCTCACGAGCTTGAGCTATCCTAAGAGAAATTTCGGAGGTAACCAGCTACGAGATGATTTGATTAGTCTTTCGTACTTGTTATAGGAGGATCGAGCTGAGTTAGATTGTTGTACCTTGGGGATGAAATCGTCGTAAATCTGCACATAGGGGATGAAAAACGTTCTTAGGATAGTCTATACCACATGCTTTAATCCAATCAAGTTTTTTTTTCAATTTTCTGATTTTTTTAGTAGATTATTTTTTATAATACTTTTATAAAATAAAGATATGGCAAAACACTTTTCCAACAAATGCTGCCATTAATAATTCTAAGTTTGCATGCAATCATCAATGACCGCTTCAAACAATGATTGCATGGTAATAATGCTAATCGTATCACATTTCTTTATGACAATTGAATCATCTTAGATGAAGAAATATTGTGGAGTGGGGCGTAGTTTGGATTGGCATGATCTCATAAAAGTTTCGAGAGATTCGGAACCATACTTTAGACCATGGTCGGAGGTTATTCTTATTCCTGCCTTCTGTGGACTTGCTTTTAAGGGGGCATTTTCCGTGCTGGATTGTGATTAAGGAGCCAGCGACGTTATATGAAGGAATGATTCTGGTCTTTTTTTTTATCTGGTGAGGGAATGGGATTCTGTCAACTGATTGCTGGGATCACTTAATCACAATTTTAGTTTCACGTCCATTTTGACTTCCATCGATTTGATTGTTAAATGCTGTTTATGGACATTTGTTGAAATATTGTGATCCATGTTGTTTAGGCCTCTGCTGATTTTTGGAGCTTTAGGCCTTCATTATGCATTCATTGCCTGTGACACCAATCTAAGATGAAAGAAAATTAATTTGTCGAGCGTATAATCTCATCAACTGATTAAATATTTGGTAATGGATTTTATGCTTGTAAATTTTTGTTTTGAGAGAGAGAGAGAGAGAGAGGTGGGGGAATGTTAAAATATTGGCAAAAGAAGAGAAAAACAAAAGAACAAAAGAGAGAAAAATAATTTTATTCGTCTGTTCCATCATATTCGATATATCTCAAGGGTTATATATTTTTATATATGGACTTCGTACAAGAAAAATAATATAGCCTGATATACAATCACACTAATAATGGAAAATAATACTGATTGATACAAGTTATCATGTGATCCCTAAAATCACTCTAGCAAGATTGTACTAATAATATAGGTAGATACAGAATTACGCTAATAAAAAAAATATTATAGACGATGCAGATTGTTACGTGATCTTTAAAATTATACTCATAAAGAATATGATTATATGCTTGGGTAGGGAGCTGAATGGATTCCTCTGCTAGATAACCTGCTCTGTTTGAAGAGACACTGATATTAAAATTTTTTGTTGTTAGAACGATCTAACATGTTTCTGCAATTCAAATGCTCAAAAATTGACTCAGGAAGATTTGATGGCATGTTGCTTCTTTTGGACCACTCTAATGGCAGATTCTATCATTGAAAGAATCTATGCAATATTCTTTTGAACCACTCTAATGGCAGATTCTATGCAATATTCTGAAAATCAGCTATAAATTGCAATTCGGAGCTCGGAATTGGATTCCATAAAATGTATTGAAATTAGATATAGATAAAATACGCTTTAGAACTATGAAATTAGAACCATCCCTCAAGTAGGCTGTTTCGGTCTGGGCTTTTGCACAGTATTCAGCACTTTGAGCATAATTTGAATTCTGTAAGTTGTGTTGGATTCATAAATGGATGCTATTTGCAGCAAGTATAATGTTCACCATATCGAGACTCATAAAAAAGGTAAAGAATTTTAAAAATTCAAATAATTTTCGAGACTCAAGCACGCATGGATCTCCTCCTTCTCAGCACCTTTGATACCATCGATCACAAAAAATCTTCATGAGGACAGCCATGATCAGAGGCTCTCTTGCTATCAAAAAGTGTTAAAATCACCAATTGTTCCAAAAGATTAGGGGCTCGTTTGATTCGCGGAAAGTATTTTCCCTCCTAGGAATATGATTCCTGAGAAGCAGATTCCTAGGAAGAAAATGCCTAGAAAAGTACTTTTGGAATGTTTGGTTGACCATGGAAAAGTGACAAATTTTTAAAGTGCTTATGTTTGGTTGACCATTCATTTTCCTGGAAAAGTTATGTATAATTCTTATTATACCCTTAATAAAAATTAGGTCTTTAATGCCTCTTTAATGCTTCTTTAATGCTGAATGGCCTTTTTGGGAAAAAATAAAGATGAAGTGATTCTCGCCTCATGGGAAAGATTTTTCCATGAAATATTGGAATCATATTTTCATAGAAATTCAACTTTTCCATCTCTCTCCTTTGAGAACTCCAAGCAAACAAGAGATATCTCATTATTTTTCCGTTGACCACACTTTCCACCCCCCCCCCCCCCCCCCCCCCCCCCCCCCTTTTTTTCCCGCGAACCAAACGAGCCCTAAGCTTTTAGGATAAGTGATGATTTTAACATGGTATCAGAGCAGAGGTCCTGAGTTCGAAACTCCATTATTAAAAATTTCATATGTTGGGCTCATCCATTAAAAAAAAAGTCCGGCCTACATGTGAGGGGAAGTTTAAAAAAATATAAAATATATACATAAATCTATCTCATCCTATTAGCTTAAGCTTTTAGGATAAGTAGTGATTTCAACATCGTATCAGAGCAGAGCTGGAAGTGGATATTAAAATAATGGTGACAAGACTAGGATTCTTAAGAGATGAATTTGCCATAATATGATCATGTAATCTGAATGCGATAACTGCTCATGCACAATTGAGGGCAAGTGTTTGATGAAATTAATGTTGGAGACACTTGAAAAATATCCTGGAGATGTGTCGCAAAGACGTGGCCAAAGTTAACTTCCTTGTTTCATAGGAATTCTAGCTGAGTTGAGAAGCCAAACTTCATGAGCCTAAAACTCAACCTATTTTAATGCGAACCTGAATCCTAAAATTTTAGAACTAATGATCAGCTAAACAGAAATCATAATAAAAGTAGGACTTGGATTAATATCAACATATTCGGCGGTAAAGTACAATAAAAAAAACTTATTGTAATAATATTTCAGAAAAAGATTTTGAAGCTTCTTTTTCGCATCTTGATTGCTGGAACTTCAAAATAGTTGTGGCATTCATGGAGATTGATGGATATTGGAACATTGTCAAGGTAGCAGCAGCTCGATCTAGTGAAAGGCTTTGAGAAGTTCTTGAGAAAGGTTCATAAAAGGAAGTTGTCAATAGAAGAGGAGGGACAAGCCAAGAGAGTGCATGTGGAGAGGACATGAAGCATGGAATTGAGGCTGTGATGCTTTTTATAGTGCTGCCTGGAAGAGAAGAAGGTACGTAGCAAATGAAACAAGAAGGAAAATGAGAAGAAGCAAGGAAGCAAATGAGACACGGAAGATGAGAAGAAGAAGGATACAGTTCCAAAGGCTCTATTTTAGACCCATCTTTTATTTATTTATTTTGGTGGTCGACCCTTCGTTTATTTACTTTCCTGTGGAAAAACTTGCAAGTCTATCTCGGGAAAATCCGAGTTTGACCAGTTGAATCGAATTCCTCGGTTCGTGAGCGCTAAACGTCTGTTGCGATCGCACTGCATAGTGTTCTGAAAACGCTTCCCAAGCTTTCACGGTCGCTGGAATACAATGAACCAGGCCCAATTTATATTATCCAGCATTCACGGTAGTCACGATGGGGGGCAAGCAGAGTTTTGGTGTGCTCCTCGAAATGTTGACTTCGTTCCACGGATGATGGCTAGCCTTGACACTCGAGGGGGTTACCCTTATATAGGAGTATGAACAAGAAAGAAACAAGAAGTGTGAAATGAAGGAGAGGGTTACTCTTATATAGGGGTATGAATAATTCTGATTAAAGTGACAGTTCGACTACCCGATCTAATTCATCTACATGTCAGCTCCGGATACGACGTGAACGATTCATCCGGATCACCACATTAATACTGTCTCGAGAAAATTCTAGAATAATGACGTCTCAGGACAGGTTGATATGATGACGCTTTGAGAAAATCAATTAACTCATTAAAAATCCTTTGTAGATGCCGTATCCTCGATCAAGATGACAAGACAACACTTCTATCATCCGAACTAATATTTAGTTCGGCCTCAAAAGTAGGAGGCAAGTGATGGGAGAAATATGAGACATCTCGATCTTGCCCTAAAACGACCTCTTTAACCTCAGTATTAACCAAGGTGAACAATCTCAGTAAAAACTAAGCTGCTACTCTGTTCATACTAATAAAGACTAACAGTTATAACGATACTATAGTCAATGCACGATCGGCGTAATTATTGTCGCACACTACTCATACGGGACGGTTACCATATTGTTAACGTGCAGTCAACTGTTACTTTGTAGTTAAGGCACGTCGTGCTAAATTAGATAACAAATCAATATTCTACCCTATACAAAGGAGTGGCCCAGGGATCCTCAGGTAAGCTCATTTTGAAGACTATCTTATACAAATTTTTTCTATTCTATATTGTTGCTCTACTATTCTGACTTAAGAATTGAAAGATTCTCTGTCGAAAACTTTCCGGTAAGTAGACTTTTTGCAGGTTAGTCTCAAAGGCAATCAGATATTTTTCACTTCGGTCTCATTCAACCTCATTCAGCTCGATTCTTGCTAACCTCAAGGCAAGCCGAGCACCATCCCGACCTCGATTTAAAATTTAACGGAAACAGTTAGGTAGGATGTAGGCATCAACACACACACACACAAAAAAAAAAAAAACCAGTAATACACGATTCACCAAGGGTGTGAGATCTCACACCCTTAGTGGTGAAATCAAAAACAGTAATACACGGTTCCGCCCATCTGCCAGTCTACAGCTACACGAGTACCTAATACCTTTAGTGGTGAAATCAAAAGCCTTGAGCACGATTCACAAATAGCGTGAGGTATGAGCAGCTTATTTGGTGTGGTTTGGACCACGGAAAAGTGACTGAATGCGTTGGCCTAGCGGAGCAGGAGAGATTTTATGGGTCAAGCAGCCCACTGTCCCCAGCTTCCAGAAAATTGTTCTCTTAGGGCTCGTTTGGTTCGCGGAAAGTATTTTTTCTCTTGGAAATACGATTCCTCGAAAGTAGATTACTAAGAAGATGATGCATGAAAAGGTACTTTTAGTATGTTTGGTTAACAATGGGAAAGTGAGAGATTTACAGAGTACTTATGTTTGGTTGATCATCCATTTTTCTGAAAAAATTATATGTAATTTCTATTATACCTTTAATAAAAATTAGGTATTTAATGCTGAATGGCCTTTTTGGAAAAAAATAAAGATGGAGTGATTTCCACCTCATGGGAAAGACTTTTCCATGAAATATGGGAATTATATTCCTATGAGAATACAACTTTCTCATATATCTTTTTTGAAAACTCCAACCAAACAAGAATCATCTCATTACTTTTCCGTTGACCACACTTTCCCTCCCTTCTTTTCCCGCGAACCAAACGAGCTCTTATATCCATTAATACAAGATAGAATATTACAAGAGATATGAGACATTGTCCACAAATTACAATACGGTCTTTATTCATCCACACGTCAATATTTTTCATTCCCCTGTTCGGGACAAGTTAGTTTATTCATCACGGATTGTGCTCGGATGGTCCGGATTGTTGCCAGGACTGCAAGTTGATCGGTTCGGGTTGGAGCATGCTTGACCCAACCTAATCTGGCTCCGCATTCGGATCTTGATGTCTGGTCGAACTCAACCCAATAAAAGTCTGACCGGATCTATAATTTCTTTTAGATCCACTGGATCATTCGGATCAGATCAGGGCATATATGATCCGATCTCAACCCAAGAATACTATTGGCTATGGAATATTTCTCTCACTCTATCAAGATGAATGGATAACAAGTCCATATGCCACGATGGCAGTGTGCAAAGCACAGGTCTCGTGAACAAAAGAGAATAGCTTCGTGACGCCCTTTGGATGGATTGCCCTAAGCAAGCGCTTGCCTGGTTTGTTTTGGTGTAGTTCCACCGTATTCAATGAGAGCTAATATTATAATTAATTAAGATTGTAATAAGGGTGTCAATTTAAAATCCTTTCTATTTCCAAGTCCAATTAGAGAGCCCCATGATTGTTGGTGTATCACAAAATAGCTCATTTATTCATGGATCCTGTCCCACATCACTAGAGTTTTTTGTTTTTTTTTTTTTTTTGGAGGGGCAACCGCTTTTGGTCCAAAGGACCCGAGAGCAAGCCGGATGAAGGAAGAAATGAAAGTGAATGAAAAAGGCTTGGAGGCAGATTTCCAAGAAGCGGTAGTTCTCGCATCCTTGTGCTCAAAGCGGGGTGGGCGAGTTCGGTTCGAGCGTTTATCAATCGGGTGGAACTAGAGGAATCAGAAAACGAAATATCACCACAAGGTGTAGGAGTAGATGTGCTAGAATCTTGAATTGCAAAACTTTGATCGTTGGCCACAAAGAATGCCACCCAATCTACCTCACTATTTACCTCAAAATATAAAGCACCCACAAACTGAATGGTACAGCTTGCGATCAGACTAATAATGATCCAAAACTACTTTTCCAACCCTCAAGGCAAAAGTGGCATAGACAAAACCTTCCCATACTCCTTTCAATTCAGCCAAAGTTGTGGAGGTATCAAACCGATAAGAACCACTTGCGGTTATCAATGCAAAGTTCGGTCTTTTAATGATGAAACCTTACACTCCACCGGCACCATTGTTCACCATATTGCCATTGAAGTTAATCTCAAGGAAACAAGGAAATGAAAGCATCCAAGCAAACCGAATCACTCTAAAAGATGTTAAAGCTGCAAGATAGGGTCCCAAATTTCCTCTACTATGAAAAATCTCTCGGGCATCTGAGCACAAGCGAACCCATCTGCCTGTGTAGTTGCTTTTACGAGGATCATCTTACGTCGATGAGTTAATCCCAACATCCAAGATTGCTGTTCCTTTACAGCACAGGGTCCATGCAATCACAAGCAATCACATGGCAAGCGGACAGCCATGATTGCATAAATACCATCCCAAAGTTCAATATATATATATATATATATATATATATATATATATATATATATGTCTACTCTAAACATATAGAAAAGAAATAGCGGTAAGTAATTTAATATGTCTATCAAAATAAAAGAAGCTCTGCAAATATAAATATAAATATAAAATCTAAGGCAATTACATTGTCATCTAGAGTTCTTGGCAGTAGAGTTTTCGGAAGTAGAACTTTTTGAAATAGAGCTTTCTAAAGTAAAGCTTCTATAAAAAAATTATTTAATATTAGATAACTATATTTCTAAAGTGCTGTGCAATTTTAATATGTGTTTGGCAAATAAACTGAAATTTTTTTACTATATAATATATATTAATATATAAATATATAATATAGTATAACATTTTTATAATATAATATAATATTATTATAATATAGTAATATAATATTTATTGTTATAGCTGAATCAACCATTTCCAAAAGCGTTCTCGCGTGAGTAAAGGTGAGGAAATCATAAAGGATGTGAAGTGCCGTTTGCCGAAGTCGCGTTTGTGAACACTTTGAGTTTCGTGCACGTGATTAAAATAGTAGAATTTTTTGCCCTCTCAAGGCGTCGCGACTCGAATTTTTGTGCGCAAAGGCAGTCCACTGCTGAAGCAAACAAACGCATGCACGGGTCGACTGCATTCCTTAACGCAGCACATGCGAAATTTCGACATTTGTAAAAGATCTCACTCACTTTCCAATGCACCTCTCGAGTCCCTAAATTTTGTGACACAGACTTAGTAAATTCTCCGAGGACACGTTTTGTTTGTGAAAAGTATTTTTTCACCTTAAAATATAATTTTTTTTAAAAAAAATTTATAAAGAGAAACTAACTTTTTTATATTTCTCATGAAAAAAAAATTTATAAAATATAAAAATCATATTTTTATGAAGTACAATTTTTTCTTCTCATTACTTTTCTGTTGATCATACTTTTCTTCCTTCTTTTTTCGCAAACCAAACGAGCCCTGAAGTCTTTTTGCGTAGTGCATTGGAGCTTATGGTGGTGACTTGGAGGCTATGGATGACTTGGATTACAGTCAAAAAAAAAATAAATAAATAAACACAGCCTGGCACTTCCCCCTCCAAGAAATTGTTAGTCTCTTTTGGTACAACCATGAAATTGTTGTTTGCAACCGACTGGCAGCCAAGATTTTATTTCATAATTTTTTTGAGTGCTTAGCAAAATGATGTATAAATATTGATCAATGCGAACTAATGTTTAATTTCAGCATATCAATCAATATAATGTCAAGATATTGGTGAAAATATTTTAATCAATATCTCACAATCTGAAAGAAAATTTTATCAAGATTAATATTTGTTGCTGCCAAATTTGGAACCGAGGTTGGGAGGCTGCTTGGGTGGCTCGGAGGTTGGTAAGTATCGAAGAGCGTTGAGGTCGGCTGTGGCTGAAGTGAACAGACGTTGAATTCTGCCAAGGCCCAACTTGCAAGAGGTCTGCTTGCCAAAAGATTTCCAGCAGAAGACCCTTTATGGTTAAGTCAGAATAGTAAAGCAACAGTGTAAAAGGGAGAAATTTTGTAGAGAGAGTCTCCAAAAGAAAAATAAGCTTACTTGAGCATCTCTAGGCCACCCTTTTATATAGGATAAAATACAACCCATTACTTGATTTGGCGTGTCGTGCCTTAGCTGTACGTTAACAATTTGCACCATTTTAATAACGTGGAAACCATCCTGCGAGAGCAGTACGCAGTGGCAATTACGCCGCACATTGATTATAGTATCACTATAACTGCTGGTCTTTATTAGCATGAGCAGAGTGGCATCTTGGTCTTCACCAAAGTTGTTCACCTCATGCCAACATCTCAGCGAAGTGTATAGGAAAGTGCTTCTCCAAAGAAAAGAGAAAACAAGATGAGCTTAGACTGCCCTTCATTTCTGACATCGCGACCAACTGTCTACGTCACGAACTTCTAATTTCGCCGCATTGAAGCAGTTAATGTAATCTCTAAGGGACTCTCTTTTCCTCTGTTTAACATTGAGCAATGAATCGAAACCACGATGTTGTCTTCGGCCGGTGATGAAGTAGGCCATAAAAAGGCGTCAAGCTGCTCGAAAGAGTGAATCGGTTTGGGGTGAAGCCTCGAGGAACCAGAACCAGGCTGCTTTGCGAAGAATGGCGGAAAAAGCTCTTCAAATGATCATGAGAGCCTTAAAGCTCTCCAAATGATCCAAAGGATCCGAGATGCCATCGTATAGCTCCAGCTGAGACATTTAGAACCGAGGTGGGATTGGTTCCTCTATGATCTGTTGGGAAAAGGGGGTTTCTGTGTCGAGGTTGAGGTCATTATTCGACCTCAAAGTCTGCCCCTTAAGCGCCTGACTAACAGCCCATCTCTTTGATTTTTCTATTAAGGTTTGTTTTCCGTTAGGGTAGAGGCTCCCTATGACGAGGAGATGAAAGACCCGGAGCGAAATCCTTGTCAAAATGGAGACTTGGAGTACGCTTCCCACCCTGATCAGGACTCCTCCATCGGGTATGCCGACTCTGGTGAGATCGCTATGGGACTTTGGCATTGAGAATGGTGGTTAACTTGATGCATATGAAGCGTTAGTTGTTAGGGAGTGGTGACTAGGCCGAACAGGTTCTGGTCGGATTGATTTCGGCCGTGGGGATGTTTGCTGTAGGGCCCTGTACTGCTGCAGTCAAGACCTACACCTGTTGTACTAGTAAATTAAACCACTCAATGTTCATAGGTGCAGCGGGTTGTACGAGCGAGGCATGTTCCGGACTCTAAGGCATGCGATGGTTCGCAACTCTTTCATGACCTCATATTGATGGTTCTCTCTTTATTTGGTGTATAGTACCAATCTCTAGCGCCAATCTGTTGCTGCCAAATTCAGAATTGCGGTTGGGAGGCTGCTCGGCTAGTTTAGAGATCGGTAAGTAGAAGAGCGTTGAGGTCGGCTGTGGTTGAAGTTAACAGACATTGAATACCGACAAGGCCCAACCTATAGGAGGTCCGCTTGTCATAAGGTTTCCAACGAGGGACCTTTCAATATTTAAGTTAGAAGAGTAGAGCAACATTGTGAAAGGAGAAATTTTGTAGAGGTGTCCGAAAGAAAAAATGAGCTTACTTGAGGATCACCGAGCCATCCTTTTATATAGTATAGAATACAAATCCGTTATCTGATTTCGTTTGTGGTGTCTTAATTGTATAGTAACGATTGGCACCACGTTAACAACATGATAACCGTCCCATGAGAGTAGTACGCTGCGGTAATTACGCCAATCGCGTATGAACTACAATATCAGTATTTATTAGCACGGACAGAGCTTGATCTTCACCGAATTTGTTCACTTCGGTTAATACCGAGGTCAATAGAGTAGATCTAAGCCTAGACCAAATGTCTTTTTTCTTGTGCCGATATTATAAATATAATTAGCTTCACAGCTAAGGTTATAGCAAGTATTTTTGTTATCTTAATTTCGGCATACCAAGTGCGATCCAAAACTCTTTTATTTCAATATTTTTAAGCCTCATTTCATGACTGTCTAGATAAATTTGATATTTATCGAAGAAAGATCAACACTTCCGCATTTACTCTTAAAACTGCTGATGGATTTAATTTTACAAATCATTTTAAGAAACTAGATATTCAGAGACGAGCAGACAGCCGATAATATAAATTAATAAAAAATCCGTTTAAAGTACAATTTTATAATTTTAGTATTTAATATTTATTTTTATGTAATATAAAATTTCAAAATTATTTTCTTAGTTGGAACTGCAGCTGAAAAGGTTCATCCAATAACAACTTCCAACAACTTTAACAATTAGCATCATCAAATGTTTTTATTCGAATTATCAAAAATCAATCGAACCGTTAACTTACAGGGAAATTTGAACCATTTTTTTTTCAAAAAAAAAAAAAGAGGAGCAGCACCCACGCCATGGTGATAGTTTGGAGGAATGGCGAAGCAGGGGCAAGAGAGGAAGATAAGGAGAGAAGGAGGGGATGGAAGTGAGATTTTGAAGTCGTATGTGGGTTCTGACAATATTCCCCTTGAGACAAGACAGTACATGTCGCGCGATTTCCCAGGCGTTTGGGTTTTGAACCCCCCAACTTCATACGACACATCAATTTTCCGAAGACAGAAACGAGCAAGCAAGCAAACAAAAGTAATGAGTTTTTATTAATTTTAGTAACTTGATAATTTGCTCTTGGATTGCTTTGTCCGACAATCTAAAATGGAATAATTTCGTAGGCTCATGCCATCCTCGTTCATCAACTGCTCCTCCTCCTCCTCGGAGTAGTCGCCCCCTTTTACTCACCTTGTTCTTCTCTAACCCTAACCCTAATCCTAAATCTGCCGACCATTCAACTGGATTTCTAGGGTTTTTCGGCTCCGTGCCGGAGAGACTGGATCAGGTACCGGAACTTCCGGGGCTTGCTTTTTTTTTCGCTTCTTTTTTGGCATTATTTTTGTTATTTTTTGCTTGAAGGAGTGTCGGTGGAGTCTTGGTGGGATCTTGGAGGATATTATGAGGTTTTCGTGAGCTGCATTTGGGATTTTTCTGATCTTTGGGTTGGATTTCTAGGGTTTGGAGGCGATTTGTCTTTCCTTAGAAGGTGGCATTTTGTTTGGTCGCATGGGCTTCGTTTGGTTGTATTTGTGGTGGTAAAGAG